>NW_022985550.1:2099790-2101959 GCF_010093815.1 Pseudovirgaria hyperparasitica
ATTCAGTTCAATTCAGTTCAATTCAGTTCAATTCAGTTCAATTCAGTTCAGCCAGCTAGTCAGTCAGGTCAGTCAGTTCAATTAGTCCAGTTCAGTTAGTTCAGTCATTTCAATCCAATTCAATCCAATTCAATCCAATTCAATCCAATTCAATCCAATTCAATCCAGTTCAATCCAGTTCAGTTTATTCTGGCCATTTAGTCAGCTAATCAGTCAATATACCCAATTCAGTTCATTTCAGTTCAGTTCAGTCAGTCATTTCCACTCAGCCAGTCAGTTCAGTTCAGTCAGTTCAGTTCAGTCCACTCTTACACATAACTCAGTCAATTCAGTCAACTTAGTCAATTCAGTCAGTTCGGACAGTTCAGTTCAGTCAACCAGCCAGCCATCCAGCCAACCACCCAACTCGGTCAGTGAGTTCAGTCAGTTCAGTTAATTCAGTTCGATCCAGCCAGTCAGCCAAGCCAGCCAGCCAACCAGTCAGTCAATTCATTCAGTTCAGTCAATTCAGTTCAATTCAGTCCAGTTCAATTCAGTCCAGTTCAATTCAGTCCAGTTCAATCAACCAGTCAGTCAGTCAGCCAGTCAGTTAAGTCAGTTCAGTCAATACATCCAACTCAGTCAATTCAGTCCAGTTCAGTTAGTTCAGTTCAGATCAGTCAGCCAGCCAGTCATTCAGCCAGTCATTCAGCCAGTCAGTCAGTTTAGTTAGTTCAGCCAATACACCCAACTCGGTCACTTCAACCAGCCAGTTCAGTTCAGTTCAGCCAGTCAACCAGCCCGCTAGCCAATCAGTTTATTTAGTTTAGTCAGTTCAGTCAGTTCAGTCAGTTCAGTCAGTTCAGTCTAGCTCAGTTCAGTCTAGCTCGATTCAGTTCAGCCCAGCCGGCCAGCCAGCGAACTCAGATCAGTCAATTCAGTTAATTCAGTTAATTCAGTTCAGTTCAGTTAGTTCTCAGGTCAGTCAATACACCCAGTTCAATCAACCACTCAATTCAGTCAGTTCAGTTTAGCCAGCCAGCAGCCAGCCAGCTAGTCCAGCCAATCAGCCATCTAGTTCAGTTCAGTTCAGTTCAGTTCAGTCAGTTCAGTTCAGTCCAATTCAATTCAATTCAGTCCAGTTCAGTTCGATTAAATTAAATTAAATTAAATTTAGTCAGTTCAGTTCGTTTCAATCCAATTATTCATTTCAACTCAGTTCAGTTCAGTTCGATCCAGCCAGCCAACCAACTCAGGTCAGTCAATTCAGTCAGTTCAGTTCAGTCAGTTCGGACAGTTCAGTCAGTTCGGACAGTTCAGTCAGTTCGGACAGTTCAGTCAGTTCGGACAGTTCGGACAGTTCGGACAGTTCGGATAGTTCGGACAGTTCGGATAGTTCGGACAGTTCAGTCCAGTTCATTCTAGCCTCCAGTTCAGTCCAGTCAGTCCAGTCAGTCAGTTCAGTTCAACCAGTTCAATCTACCAGCCAGCCAGTCAGTCAGTCAGTTCAACTCAATTCAGTTCAGTTCAGTCCAGCCAATCAGCCAGCCAGTTCATTTCAGTTCAGTCCAGTCAGTCAATTCGACTCAGCCAGTTCAGTTCAGTTCATTCTAGCCATCCAGTTCAGTCCAGACATCTAGTTAAGTCCAGTCAGTCCGGTTAGTTCAGTCAATACACCCAATTGAGGTCAGTCAATACACCTAATTCAGTCATTCAGCCAGCCAGTCATTTAGATAGTTAGTACACACAGTTGAGTTGGTTTAATCAACCAGCCAGTTCCTTTTAGTTCATTTCAGTTAAGTTCAGTCAATTCAGTTCAATTTAATTTAATTTAACATAGCATAATTCAATCCAATTCAACTCAGTTCAGTTCAGTCCAATTCAATCCAGTCAATACACCCAGTTCAATTCAACTCAGTTCAATTCAGTTCAGTTCAGTTCAGTTCATTCATCCAGTCCACTTCAGTTCAGTTCAGTCAGTCAGCCAGCCAGCCAGCCAACTCAGGTCAGTCAGTCAGTCCAGTTCAGTCCAGTCCGTTGGTTCAGTTCAGTTCAATTCAATTCAGTCAGTCAGCCATCCAGTCAGTTCAGTCAGTTTAATCCAGTTCAATTCAGTCCGTTAGTTCAGTTCAATCAGCCAGTTCAATCAGTCAGTTCAGTTCAGTTCAGTTCAGTTCAGTTCAGTTCAGT
>NW_022985550.1:2102054-2310882 GCF_010093815.1 Pseudovirgaria hyperparasitica
TCAGTTCAGTTCAGTTCAGTTCAGTTCAGTTCAGTTCAGTCAGTTCAGTTCACTCATTACACCCAACTCAGCCCAGCCAGCCAGTCATTCAGTCAGCCAGCCAATCAGTAATTCAGTTCAGTCAGCCAAGTCAGTCAATACACCCAATAAACACCATTCAAAACTTTGCCACACCGGTGCAAGATATATACAAGACTTACTCTCTCAATGCCCTGATACCCTCATTCCCTCATGCCCCTATGCCCCCATACCCTCATGCCCCCATACCCTCATGCCCTCATGCCCTCATGCCCTCATGCCCTCATGCCCTCATGCCATTACGTCTTTATGCCATTATGTCTCTCCGTCTTTATGTCTCTCCGTCCTTATGTTTCTCATGCCTCCGATGCCCATGCATTCTAATGCCCTCGATGCCCTCAGCACCTTGATACGCCCAACACTCACAATACCAACCGTTCTCTCTCTCTTTCTTCTCTCTCTCTTTCTTCTCTCTCTCTTTCTTCCCTCTCTCTTTCTTCCCTCTCTCTTTCTTCTCTCTCTCTTTCTCCATTCTCATCTCTACCTTGCCTCTTTCCCCCCCCCCCCTCCCTTAACCCCTATCTCTTAGCAACAACCAATCCTACCCTAACCTTACCTACCCAAACACAACCACAACCACAACCACAATCACAATCACAACCACAGCCACAACCACAGCCACAACCACGCACCAGAGAAAAGAACCAAAAACAACCCCCCAAAAAAAAGGTCCAAAACGGGAATCGACCAAACGTAATCGACCAAGGAAGGTACCGAATAATAGATAGACCTGTCTTGATTATAGAAACTTCTACTCCTCTTCTGTTCCTGTTCCGTATACACGCGCGAGTACCATAGCTCGCTTCTCAATGACCTACCTACCTCCTCTATCCAACGCAACCCAATGCAACAACCCGATCAATTTAACAAACGAGCAAGCAAACGAACCAAGAAACCATTACCCGCAATCACGTATCCCAAACCATCCAACCAAACCGTCCAACCCAACGAACCAACCAAGCACATCGATCCCTCCTCCAAAGCAACCTCAACCACCATAATCCACCCACACTCACACTTACTCCCTCATCCTCTCCCTCTCCCTCTCACCCCCTCACTCTCTCAATCCCTCCCCCTTAATCCCAAACCCAAGCAGGCAACCCCCCCCTCCCCCCCCGTCCAACAGGTTGAAACCACCCGCCCTCCCTCCTCGCCCACGCCGCAAGCGCAATCTCCGCCTTTCCATCCTCGCTCAAACACGGCAACGGCCCATGCAACGACGTCAGAACCCCGGGGCGCGGAAGCGGGTGGTGCGCTGCGGGCACCGTGTTACCGCCTGTGGATGTCGAGGATGAGGATGATGATGATGATGATGATGGTGCGGTGCTGAAGGAGGGTTTGGAGTGGGCGGTGTAGGCTGGGGTTTGAGGGGGTTTGGGCTGTTGGGTGGGTTGGGGGATTTGGTGGTTGGGGGAGAGAGCGTGGTGTTTGGGGGGGTATGGGGTTTTTGGAGGGTGTGGGGGAGGGGCGTGGTGCGCTGGGATGGATGTGTTTCCTGGCTCGTGCGTGGGAAGAGTATGATGGTCTGGGAGGTATGTGTTTCTTGACTGGTGCGGTGTGGGAGCGTAGTGCTCGGGCATGTAGCTGTGTCTTTCCTGATATGGGGGAAGAGGATGATGCGAGGGAAGAGCGTGATGTTCAGGGACGTATGTGTGTCCTCCCTCATGCGTGGTAGGAGTATGATTCTCAGGGACGTATGCGTGTCTTGACTGGCGCGTAGAATAATTACTATATCCAGGCAGGTATGTGTGTCTTCCCTGATGCGAGGCAACGTTATACTGCTCAGGCACGTATGTGTTTCTTGGCTGGCGTGTGGGAAGATTGTAATGCTCAGGCGCGCGTGTGTATCTTCCCTGATGCGTGGGCAGAGCGTGGTGCTCAGGGATGTATGCATTTCTTCCCTGATGCGAGGGAAGACCATGTGCGTGTCTTGACTGGCGCGTGGAAGGACTATCATACTCAGGCATGTATGTGTGGCTTCCCTGATGCGAGGGAAGAGCGTGATGCTCAGCGACATGTGCGTGTCTTGACTGGCGCGTGGAAGAATTATCATATCCAGGCATGTATGTGTGTCTTCCCTGATGCAAGGGAGCATTATACTGCTCAGGCATGTACGTGTGTCTTCCCTGCAGCGTGGAAAAATCTTCATATCCAGGCATGTACGTGTGTCTTCCCTGCAGCGTGGAAAAATCATCATATCCAGGCACGTACGTGTATCTCCCCTGATGCAGGAGACGATCATAATGCTCAGAGCCGTACGCATGCATCCTCCGGCGCGGCGGAAGCGGAGGAGGTAACTGACGCTCCTCTGGCAGGAAACCGTCGTCTGGACTCTGATACACCGTGTTTGCTTGGTCGTGTAGATACTGCTGTACATAACCCATCGGACGGCCGTGTCCCGGTGCCAGGTGCAATGGCGACCCTAATTGAAAGTCATGAGGTCCATGTCCACCGCGATGACTAGGTAGTGTCCAAGGTGCGTTTGAAGAGTCATGGTATGAAGGCACTGACCCTGAAGCGTGGCTGTTGTCGTAGTCTCGATCGTACTCAGTTTGTGGAACGCCCCTGGTTGCTCGGAGGTGGTGAAGGGCTTTGGAACTCTTCCGCCTGACCACATCCAACCTCTCCTTCAATCTGTCTCCGAACGAGCCCGAGAACCCTGCGGAACGCTCACCAGACTGTGCCGTAGTCTGCGACACGGACTCCCGACAGCCCTGGAGTTCAGCTTGGAGCGACGCAGCCTCGCAATAGCCCCGATCAGGATAGCAGCCAAGCTCCTCAAGCTCAGCAGTGTCCAGCGTCCGAGCTGAACTATCTCTATACCTCGAAGGCGAGACGCGAGCGTAAAAGGTGGCAGAATTGCTCGTCTCAGACCCTCCGTTAACAGTCGAGTTCTCCGTCTCCGAACCTGGCACATGGCGAATTGTCGTGGCGGCAAGAGAGACACGTCGAAGACTTGTTTCTTGAGGGGATCCCCAAACAGACTCGGTGCTGCTACCTGGAGAATCGGGAAGCGGTGTATGCTTCGCTATACTTGAGCGTGGGCTGCTACTATTCGAAGCTGGCAACGCAGGTAGTAGGTCCATGTCATCGGCATCGAGATTGTGAAGCCAAGACAACGATGTCTCAGTGACGCGGCGATCATGTTCTTTGTCACGGTGTTGTATTTCAGATGGCCGTACACGACTTATGGTGATGGCGTTTGCGATTCCAGACTCGATGAACGAGCCGAGCGATGAGATTGAGCGTGGTGAGATTTCGGGGTAGTCTATGCTTATTTGCGCCGGGGGCGTCGATGGTGAAGTTGGGAGGACATTCTCTTGAAGCTCCTTGAGGTCTGTACGAGGGTTCACGGAATCCGTGCGATCAGGCTCGTGAGCCTGGTCGGACATGGTCGTTCCGTGGCAGCAGACGACGTTCTTCAGATAGCGATGCTAAGAGTAAGTCCGTCCATGGAATATATGATGGCAAGATGACCGTTCAATTGGTTTCGGAGGTAGGGTGGTTCTTTGGAATGTGTTTTGTGAATGGATATACGAGCAGAGCAGGTATAGATCGGGTGAAGTGTTGTAATAATCATGGGAGAGTGGAAAGAGGAGCTTATTCCTACTCCATTCTTTGTAGAGAAATGGCCATCTAGGTGAGCCCGAGTCATAGAGTAGGTGCAATGTATAAGTGGTGTACAGCACTACACATACACAGCTCCTGCACTTCTCCAACAGATTCTCTAAACTCAGTGTTGTGCCCGTCATCATAATAGAAAGAGCGATGGCCAGGTCCGATAGTTGTTCCTCCTGACATTTTCACCTTCTAGTGCTGCGTCTGCTGAATCCGTCTATTATATTTCCGCTCTGGTACAGATTTTTTATGTGACCGTATTGACTCAAGAAGTGTGTGTTCATCATCTGCCTTTCGTTTTGATGTCGAGGTTTCATCCTGAGCGTCAGCTCTCCCAGTATGAGCGGTGGTATCTAGCACTAGTAATATTATAAATACACAATCACAGACTACTTAGTCTACAACTAAAGTCCCTCAAGGTCAAGAATAAAACCTGCCAGCTCACAAAAGCGCATGTACATCATACACCCCAAGAGCTATCTGCCCCTAGCACACACAAACCCCTTGCTATTCACGAATCAACAGGCCGATGCTCCGACATAAACTGAGTAAGGAAGCCATCCCCATAAAGATCCTCCGCAGACGGTCTCTCCTCCGGAAGCCAGCGCAGAACCTTCCGCGCAAGGGCAAGGAGCAATTCTCTATCTTCGCCCTCCAGCCGCGTCTCTCGCGACTCAAGTGTCTGATCGGGGATCGGTGTCTGCGCAATCCAGTCGCCTTTACTCGTTAACAGGGACGACAAACGCCAGAAAAAGAAAGAAAGAGCGACTCCTCACCCTCCGCATTCCAGTACTGCCGGCACTTATCGCTCCGCTGCAGAAACTCCTTCGGCGGCGGTCCCATGAGCGAGACCATCTCAGCAAAGTGGAGCTCATCGTCCAGACGCCCATCTCTGACGGCAGAGAAGAGATTAGCTCGTTCGAACAGGCTCCAAATCTGTCAGAAGCTAGTCAGAGAGCCACACGCACAGCAGTGAAATCTTGCTCGCTGTTGTGATACGTACCGTGACCACGACAGACCAGATGTCGATCTTTGAATCCCACTCCATGCCGGCGATGATCTCGGGCGCGCGGTACTGCGCTGGCATGACGTCGCCAGAGTGCTTCTGCCCGGGCTCGCCTAGGCGGGCAGCGCCAAAATCGATGATGAAAGGCGCGTCGTAGGTTGTCGGCATCGAGTAAGAAAGGTGAATGGTGCGATCCTCGAGGACTTTGCGCGGCGACGGTTCGTCTAATTCAGCTTGCTCGACCTTCGAGACCGCGATATCGTTAGTCCCGGTCATGATATTGTTGGGCGAAAGGTCTGGTAGTAATTATCACTTCTTAGCCAACACACACACAGCAATACACCCAGACCCCCGAGGCGTAACAAACCTGTATGCACAACCCCCGCCTGATGCAAAAGGTCCAGTCCCGTAACAACGACATACATGTATTTCTGCAAGAGCGTCTTCTCCAGCGCTCTCTCCGCAAACAGATCGCGCAAATCGCTCAGCGTCCACCCCAGCGTCGGGAAAACCAGACATTGGTGAGATCCACGCGGGCTGCTGATGCGGAAGTCGTCCAGCGATACACGCACCCTCCCCTTGCCCGGATGGTGCGTGTCGATGGACTTGATGTGGTGAGACACGGCCAATTCCGGCACGTCGCCACGCCCAACGACGCAGACCTTGAGAGTACACAGGACGTCCTCGCTTAGAACAGCGTCAACATGATGCAATTGCCCCCCAAAAAAGTCTCAACTCACTCCAGATCCCGGCACAGCCAAACGGTCGAATAGGCGCCAAAGCCCAGCTTTGCAACGACCTGATAGCGCGACTTGAAGACGTCGCCTAAGCGGACGGGATAGAACTTCTCAGCCTTATAGCCCACCAGCCTCTCCTCCTCGAACCTTTCGTGCTTCGGAAGGGCGGTAAAACCATCGGTTGGGAAGGTACGGGCCTGGATGGATATCCTGCGTGCGAAGCCGGCCGTCCATGGCTGATTTAGTCGTCGTCGTCGTCGTCCAGTCAGTCGAAGCGGAACCGAGAGATTATAGAGTCTATTCGGCGTCCAGGAGTGCAGTTGTGTTCTGAAGGTTATACGTGGACCAGCTGATAGCGCCATAATTATACAGTTACCTGGCAGAAGGACATATAGTCCGGCCGCATCTTGCTAGACGACGGCCGTTGCCGTATGGATCCAGAGCGACCAATCAGATACCCAGGCAGACTTCGCGGCGCAACCTTGAAAGCATATTATGAAACAAACTCTTTATGAGTGAGTATTAATAGACACGTATTGAGATTGTGATAGTATATACTATATACTGAATTAGCGAGAAAAGATGATTTGCCCAACCAAGGCTATTGTTGCCCATGTAACAGACTGATGTTCCATGCAAAGAATAATCCTGGCAAGGTGATCTGTCACCTGAAACATGGTGATATACAAAAACAGACGGGTAGATCCAGCGTAATTCTCGTTTGCCACTTACTACGTGGTACGTAACGTCAATAGTGAGCCAGCAACCAAGTCAACAAGATGCACTGTACTCACACAGCAGTGTCACAGGTGCAAGACACAGTCACGTGAACACAGCGCACAAGTCATCGTAATACCTTGGTGATATTGAGGTTTACGTTAATCATAAACATTAATGTATGTCTACCTAATCGCCCATCCTTCCGATTTTTTGCTTCCGTCCATTGAAGTGGGTATCTTCCGATTGCTGGTGTCATTACATGCTAAGCTCCATCGCTGATCGTGAGCTCCATTAATACTCTGGCGCGACAAGGTGATGCAAAGTCCGCCATATCATGCCATTCGTAACGATTGAAAGAAAAGTTGAAATTAGAGATTTTGCTTCATCGACGATGACTACTCAATAAAGAGATAGTGAACGCCTCTATCCAATGTAATGGGGAAGAGGCTTAGATGAAGAGCATAGCAGCAAGACCAGCGCCAGCGAGAACGGGGGCAGCGGTGATCATTGGGCCAGCACCTTGGCTGTCGGTTGGAGCACCACCAGTAGCCGAGTTGGCAATTGAGGAGGCATCGCTGAGGGCAGAAGAAACGGCACCAGAGGCATCGCTCAAGACCGAGGAGACGGCACCAGAAGCATCGCTCAGAGCAGAAGAGACAGCACCAGTGGCCTCGCTCAGGGCCGACGAGAGAGCACCAGAGACGTCAGTGCCAGTGGTCTGCGCACCACCAACAGCACCGTAGAGGGTGACGAGACCAGTGGTTTGAACGATTGTCTGGCCGTCAGAGGTGATGGTGGTCTCGAGAGGTGAGGTGGTGACCGGGGTGCTTGCAGGGCTACCTTCACCACCAGTCTGTTGAGCAGCCGAAGAGAGGACACTGAGACCGGGGAGAGTGATGGAGGCAGCGCCGTCACCTGCAGAAGCAAGGACCTCTGTGGAAGATAAGTTAGTGTGACGTTCGGAAGAAAAGATTGTCGGAGTGAGGCACTTACGGGAGCAATAGTTTGTTCCGTAGGCGATGACTTGCTGAGCGACCGAGTCAGAGCCACAGGACTCGAGAGAGCAGTCACGGACGCCGTAGCCAAAGTCGATCTTGCTGCAGTAGCAGTTGAGGTCGCCAGAGGCACAGCCGAACTGAGAGATAGCAATGTTGACCATGTTGCCGATACAGGTTTGCTTCAGGAAGCGTCAGTCAATGATTCTAGTGAAATGGAGGAGCACGAAGGCTCTTCAGAGGTGGTCAAAGACTTACACCGCAGCCTGGAAGAGCACTGGTGTCCTGAGCGACAGCAGCGCTGACGGCAGCGAGAAGGGCGATTGAGTACTTCATTGTGGATGATGGGTTGATGAAAAGGCTTGCTGGTAGGAGCTGTATGGAGTTGTAGCTGTAGAAGATGCTTTGCGACGGGTAAAGCTCGTAGACAGCAAGCTGATCAGTGAAAGGCTTGAAGATGTTTGTTGGTGGAGAAGAAGAAGAAGAAGAAGAGGAGGAAGGGAGAAGAAATGGGCGGAGGGTGATAGAGACGGAACGAAATTTATGAAGCCAGGGAGGAAGGCGCTAGTGCAAAGGTTCAGGCTTTCCGGAAGCAAGTTTTGATGGCTTGCTTGATGCGCGGCGGGACGTGACTTCACAGCATCACACACTACACACTACACACTACACATTACACATTACACAGGATTGTTGTGGGGCAACGACCATCCATGTCCGGCTCGATTCACGCGACTTGCCAGGTTGCGGCTGGGGTACAGCTAGTGTGAGAGTAATAATTACCAAGAGTTTGGATAGATATGGATTGCGAATCATTTGTTATGAACAACGACCGTGATTCTAGTCCAGACGATGCACCAGTCAGCTATCAGAGGCACGCACAAGTGGGTCACAGCGAGTCAATTCGTCCAGATTGTCCGCAATAAGTGCAGCAGTCTGTCTGCATCTAGACAGATTATTAGCAAAAGGGGCGAAGCTGGAAAGGGAAGAGGATGAAGCTAGAAGAGTATGTGATGCAAAAGTTGCGCATCTTTTGAGTCGAGCTGACGACGGTCTTTGCTCACTCTTGGCGGCAGACACCCTGTCACGCTCCACCAATGAGAAGCCTCAGATCACGTCCCATAACGGCTAGCACAGGTACGCGAAAAGGGAGGCTGGGCCAGCAACTGTGCGGTGGTGGCTAGTTAGTAGTTAGTCTTCAAGAGCTCTCTCTCTCTTAGCTGATTGGCTAGTGCAACGTCTACCAACTTTAAACAAGAGAATGCATAGACAGGTAGAAAAAGCAAGATTGGGTGACAAGACTATAGTTCACTAGTTCGACTCACACGCACACAACATTACACACCGTCACTCCCACTCCCACGGTTAACTATCAGCCAAAGCCGTCGTGGCACCAGCAGCAGCAGCCAGCACTGAGAGGAGGAGACTGAGAGAGCAAGGGACCGCCCTTGTTGCGCGGACGACCATTGTGTCGTCGTTCGTGGGTGCGTGCGAACGGCCCAGATGCTGATTCGGGGGCAGACCAGGTCCCAGTAGTTACTTACCAGTCAATTGCGTCATGCTTTTCCTGCTAATGCCAACTTTTCCCTTCCAATCCAGCGAGAAAACAGGAACTCGAAGCTGATGATGATATCAAACAAAGGTAAAAGAAACTTGGAATATCGAGATTGCTTCGAATCTTGACAGCGGCGCGCTACGGGTCTAGCGCCACACCGCCACTATTATTGCTTCCGTTCCTCATTGTATAGCTAACTAACCGTCGTCGTCAGCTACCAGTCACTCTTCTCACCAGCCACCACCAGCCACGTCGACTGCTCCACTCCAAGAAGTAGTTCGCTGCATCTCGCCCATCCATCCATCCATCCATCCATCACTGCATTGGACGATGTCGGTTCCACGTTGCAGCAATTCACCGCCTGCTTGCACCCCCTATCGATAACTAGTTCCGTTTATCATTCATATGCGCACCACTTAATTGTGCGAGTACGGAATAATCTGGCTTTTCCCGCATCTATTATGTACCACTACTACGACGGTGCGATCCAGACAGGCGAGGGGGGGGACCACACACACTCCGATCGGAAATTAAGCATCAATCTCGACTCCTCTCTTATCCGTCGTGCCTGTGCCTGTGCCTGTGCCTGTCCGTTTGTTTGGCTCCATCTATGTAATCATAATTATCATCCGCTCACTTGCTAAAAGCTTCTTCCCAAACTCCATCCGTTGGTTGGGTCCCAAAGAAGGACTGCTGCACCACTATCGCTGTGGCGCATCGACTAAATATTCTAATTGAGCTACTACTACAGTAGTAGTACTATGGAGATCCGCTCGTCGATTCATCCATCCGCTACTTCAGCTAATTACAAGCTATGACCTCGAAACAAAAAACTTGCTTTCCATCGTGAACATCATCGCAACTAGTCATCATGTTGTTGACGCTGCGAGCTCGAGCTCTTCAGCTTCATGCCGGTGCTTCTCTTCGGCCGATGTGATGCACTGCATGTTCGCTCCGAGCTTGTTCAGCGTCTCCACATACTCGTCGTACGGATCAGAGTCAAACACGATCCCGCCGCCCGCCTGTAGATACGCTACGCCCTGCTTGATCACCATCGTCCGCAACGCAATGCACGTGTCCATGGCCCCTTCTACCTCCGCTCCATCTGCCTCAATCCTGTTGTATCCAAAGTATCCTACCGCGCCTGCGTACACGCCGCGCTTCTCGCCCTCCAGCTCTGCAATCAGTTGCATTGCACGAACTTTTGGTGCACCGCTCACGGTGCCTGCCGGGAAGATGGATCTGAATGCGTCGAACCGTGTCTTGTCCGCTCGCAGTATGCCAGACACCTCCGATACGAGGTGCTGCACATGCGAAAATCTTTGCACAACCATCAATCGGTCTACCCGTGTTGACAGCGGGTCGCAGACTCGATTGACGTCGTTCCGCGCAAGATCGACAAGCATGACATGCTCCGCTCGGTCCTTCAATGAACTACTGAGCTCCTCTGCCAACGCTTCGTCCTCTTCCCTTGTTTTGCCGCGCTTCACCGTTCCCGCTATAGGATGTGTGATGATCCTTCCGTTTTCAGCCTTGACCAGCAATTCCGGACTAGCGCCCACGATCTGGAAATCCACACACTCCAAGTAGAACAGGTACGGTGACGGATTGACATTCCGCAGGTGCCGATAGATGTTGAATGGGTGCAGTGACGTTGGTCGTGCAAACCGCTGTGAAGGTACAGCCTGGATGATGTCGCCCTTGCAGATGTGCTCCTTGAGTTTGTGCACATGGCCTTCGTAGCCTGCCTGCCCGATATTTGACGTATATTCTTGCCCGGTCTGGATGGGTGTCTGCTTCGGCACAGGAATGTCCAGTTTCTGTACTGTTCTCACTGTACGAAGGAGCGTTGCCTTGGCTTCCTGATATGCTTCATCCAACTGACTTGTATCTTGCGGTACTTGAATGTAGGTGATGACCTTGACCACCTGGAAAAAGTGGTCGAATGCTACCACCGTATCGAAGAGCATGAACAAACTCTCTGGGACTTTCAACATGTCCTTCATCGGTCTCTTCGTCTTCGGCTCGAAATATTTGACGCAATCATATCCTACATACCCGATCGCACCTCCTGTCAGCGGAGGGAGGTCCAGTTCAGGCACAGACGCGACCCTGCTCTTTGATAACTCTTCTGCCAGCAATGGCATTGGATCTGCTTCTGGACCATGACCAGGGCCTGTCTTGAGCACTGCGCGCGGATCTACTGACGGTTAAACAGCTTCCCCCGTCAAACTCGCAATCATGACTTACTTGCGCCAGCAAAGCTATATCGTCCAATTGTCTCTGTTGTCGCCGCACTTTCAAACAAGAAAGACAGCTCAGAGCTTACTTGGAATTAGTCATCATGTATGATTACTATGGCTCTCCACGACTAACTTTTTGGAGATCTTCAAGTATATCGACGACGGCGTCAAGAATTCGGCAGAGATTGTTGCGAGCAGAGGGACAAGGTTTGGTGGGTTGGGCAGTTTCGAAACATCGTCAAGAAGATGCTGGACAGTCTCAAGCGACGGCTGGATTCCTAACTGTAGCCAGCACAAGTCAGCGAAAGACATACAATGACTCATCTCAATCAGTACGAACCTGGCCGGCCATTGTGCGTCGTCTGTATAGAATTCGAGATGTTGTCGCAAAGTATGAAATCTAATCGGTCTTGTCCCCACTCTCAGAAGAGTCACCGATGTTTAGAAGCATCTGTGCGTCATACTCGGCGATCGAGAAGATGGAATTGGCATCAGGAGCTTGCATTTACATCAGCAGATATTCGAAACAGCGATATCGCTAGTGGCTATAGGTTCCAACAGCTGCAAGAGCTCCGTCGTCGCATACAGCATACAACAGTACAAACGTTCCATCTACCCTTGTAACCCCGCCATGAGCAGCCTGGAGCCTTACAAGGTGTCAGTAAGGCAGCAACAGCACCACCACCACCACTACCGTCAATACCAGCCACCCCGGCCACCTCTGACGCCCTTCTTCTATTGTTCAGTGCCAATCCCATCTGACATGCGACGGCGTCCTGTCACTTCGGCCGTTTGCGAGTCGCACTTCACCTCCAACTCGTCTGTTCACCGTTTGTCCAACTGCAAACGGCCTGCTGTTGCTTCTACTGGCCGTGCATCTGTTCACGAGATGCCACCTTCCCAGTTCCCCACCTTCTAATCTCCGAGTCCACTCTTGCAACTCTCTCTCTCTCTCTCTCTCTCTCTCTTTCTTTCGCCCTTACTCACTGACCACAATTTATACTTCTACCTTCGAGACATTGTATACTGATCGATCTGCTATGGCAGCCCCGCTTACTCCCCCCTCAACTGCTTCGCGGCAAAGAGTCTCACCAGATTCCCCATTCAGCGACTACGGCTCATGCGACTCATCGTCTTCGGCTTCCCAGAAGGACTTGGTCCGACGCATAACGACGATCAGTGACATGATAAGTAAGACAGATCACTCGGCGCCCCTCACCCGAGCTCTCAATGCGAGACTTGAAGTAGTCGAGTCTATCCTGTCAGCCCCGAACCCGCAAAGCCGACTTCACCTGGAAGACTCTGGTCTTTTCTTGGATGATGACGATATCAAGGTCGCAACACACTATCAATCTGAGGGCAGTCCTAGACCTCTACTGGAGAATCCTGTGGATGGACAACTGGATCGCATCGCTCAAAATGTTGAAGAGCACATGCACTTCATGAACAGATTGTTGGACGAAGCCAAGCACAGAGAGATGGAATTGGAGGACCATATAGGGGATATTCATGAAATGAATCTGAAGCTGTCGCAACGCCTCGAAGAAGTCAAGGTAAGGGCGCATCAATGTTGATACTGCGACACATGGACTAATAACTTTCTCCTAGCACAACAACTCAAGTGCCCTCAAGCGCATCAATGCTCAAAAGGAGGAAAGTGCGTCGCTTCGAAACCATATAATCAAGCTTGAAACTCGCAACCAGCAGCTAGAGGCTCAACTGGACTCGCGGACACGGGGTAACATGTCTACCTTATCTCAGATCGAGGATCCGCAGCCCATCGACATGCCGACAGTTCCCGTTCCGATTGAAAGCGATGCTGAGTCTGACGGCCCTGTTATAACACGTTGGTCAGCATTCTGGGGTGCTTTGCAGGATGCCGCTGGGATCCTGGACTACGAGCGTCTCGTGTAGGACCGCGATCAAGACTTTGACCATCAACCAAACTCGATTATCGTCTCCATTTTATACGCTTATTAACTACTACGACTTATGACCGGAATATGGTGGTATGTTTCCAATTGCATGCCTCACTGCGCCTTTACGACGAATGCATGAAACATTGTCTGGTGCAAGTAACGAATTATGATCGAATGACGATTGGCGTGCTACAGGAGCATTATTCACTTTCGTAGATACCCGGCATCACATATTTGATTCAGCACGATCATGAAACTAGCGATACTTACTTTCAATGTACTATTTATCTTATATGCTTTGCGATGTTAATGAGACCTCGGTATGTTAGATGTCAATCTGATACACTGTGCCTGGATCCCTGTTAAGAGCCCAGGCTCCCTAAACCCCAATAGGATGTTCAACCACCCAATCCCCATTTCGATGTACCACAATAATGCATCATGAATGCAAAGCCGAGCATCCAATATCGATCAGAGCAACTGTGGCTTCTTTGGACAGGTCCGGGTGCGCAGTCACGTTTATTTCAGCCCCCGGGCTCGCCCGACCCAATCCTTTTTTTCTTAGCTGCCGCCCAGGCGTAGTCTCGACTACTTTATGCTCCTCCACAGGAGCTCACTGGAACGAACACAGTCACCACGTTTGCCAGTCAGCTACGCCGACACTTCTCCGGTCCTGGTTGATATCGTGAACAACTCGATGCTGCAATAGACTTCTATGGCGCCTCGCGGTGTCTATCATTTGCTCTCCGCCATGTATCCTCGAACGACACCCACAGGCCATCCGCGAGGTCTCCGATCGCTCCCTCGACGCTTCCAGATCCTGTTCGGCTTCATCGCGTTCATAATCACCTATGTCATACTCTTTGGCACGCCAAATCGCAACAGTATACCGACTGTGGAAGACCTCAAGCATCCGAGCATTCCGAACAAATTAAACCCTTTCGCACCGATCGCACATAAGGCTCCGCCAGTTCAGGCGAACAGCACAAGGGGAGACTCTTCTTGGTTCAGCGATTGGAAGTGGCACAGTCCATTCTCGTCTACGATCACTCTGGATGAGAACCGCGCGTTACTGCCTCCTCTCGATGACCGGCCGATTGTATACACGTTCTACGACGAAGACACGAAGAAGAGCGAGGAAACGCTAAGAGCAGAGAACGATCTGCTGCTGATATGGCGCAGAGCATGGTGGGCGCAGGGCTTCAAGCCGGTGGTCCTAGGCCGTGGGGAAGCCATGCAGAATCCCTTGTACGGCGCGATGCAGCGTATGGGGATACAGCCGGAGCTGGAGGTCGAGATTGCGAAATGGTTGGCGTGGGCTACAATGGGCACCGGGATCCTGTCAAACTGGCTAGCACTACCAATGGCCGCATATGACCACCCAGAACTGGTGTCTTTGCGACGGGGCGAGTTCTTGACCAAAATCACCAGTCTCGACAAGATGCAGAGCGCAATCTTCTATGGCGAGCGGGAAACGATCAGGAAGACAATCGAGACCATCATCCGCAAGGCCGACTTTAAGACTGCGAAGACTATCATGGATGTGCTTCCCAAGGATGAAATCAATGTCGAAAAGTCCGGAGGTGCCATTGCCTATTACGACGGGACCGTCCTCGAGTCCAAATACAAATCCGTTTTCGAAGACCTCCGAAAGGATGATAAGGCGAATGGATTGAATAAGCTTGCAACCTTGATCAATGCGCATCTTCATACCACCTGGCAAAACAGCTTCTCCTCCGGCATCGCCATCCTCAAGCCTCTACCACAACACACCTCTGCACTTGTCGAGAACGCGCTCGACATCGCCCGCAATCTCACGCAATGCCCCCTCAACCCACTCCCGACCTCATGCCCACCAAACCATCGAAAATGCACTCCCTGCACCGGCTCAGGCAACACAATCGCCTACCACAGCCACTACCAAAACAAAACCACCCTATTCACCATCGGCACCGTCCCGCACCCCTACACCCTCGCCTCCCTCCACTACCAACAAGACGCCATCACCGCCCAGACCGTCCGCCGCGACTTCAAGACCCACGACCTCTGGCTCGAAGAAGTAACCGCCGACCTCCTCCCCGCCAAAACCAGCGCCGAAGCCCGCGTCGTCCGCTTCAAGGAAGCCGTCGCCGGCATCCACGGCCGCCACCACTCCCTCTGGCTCACCGCCGAGCGCGAACGCGCCGCCGACCTCGACTGGCTCTTCGGCTTCAAAGTCCCGGACTTCCCCCCCTTTGACCGCGACCGGCCCGCTGCACCCAAGGGCGACTTCGCCCCGCTCTCCGACGCGGAAGCCCAGGCCGAGCACGCCCTCCTGAGCAAGGCCCGCGACGTCGTGCGTAGTTCCGTCCACGAGGTCGTCCGCGTCAGGGACGTGCTCGAGGCCTGGAGTCTGGCGGATACGGAGGCCTGGCGGTTTGCGAAGGCGTGGAGTGCGCGTCGGAAGGTCGAGAGGGATGTCTGGGAGCAGGGGGAGAAGGGGTTTGCGGGCGCGGAGGGCGGGCGGAGGGAGGGGTGGGGTATGGGGAGGTGGTGGGATCGGATTGAGGATACGGTTGGGTTGAGGGCGGATGCCAGGAAGGGCGGGGCTGGGGCTGGGGCTGGTGCTGGTGCTGGTGCGGAGGGAGAGGGGAAGAAGGATGTGGGAGTGGAGGAGGGGAAGAAGGAGGGGAAGGGGCGGTGGGATGATTGAGGTGTTTTGAGTTGGGCTGTGTTGGAATTGGAATTGAAGTATGTGGGCTGCGCTGTATTATAGCCGTTACATTACATTACATTACATACATCAGGCGTTGTTTTTCTGGATATATTGTTCGAGACGGAAGAAGAAGAAGAAGAATAGAAAAAGGGTCTGTGTGAGAAATTCTGTCTTATTGTGGGTGTTATCGACATTGATGTGCGATATACATAATGTATAATATGATGTGTATATATATCTGTGTGCGCATGCCGTGTGTGTGTGTGTATGTGTGTTGCATCGCACCACCAGGGCGATCTCGAGATACTTACTCGACACCCGTTCCGGGCTGTCTTGGTACTTGGTAGGTGTATACATACATACATATACATAACAATGTATTTTTTAAGAAAAATATTGCGATAGCTGCTGCACGGGTACACAATTGAGAAAAAGTAATAAATGCGATCAGTCCTATTCTGAGAAACCTCTGCGACGTTTATCGTAGGTCTCGGTTGCAGCCCGCCCACACATCCATAGCTGGCTGGATAGCATAGCATATACATACATACCCTTCTCAGCCAGTTTTTCTTCCCCCCCAATCGTTTAAAAACCCTAGAGAGAGGGCTAGAGTCATAACAAGTAATACACCAACTGGATTATGTATGGTATATAAAAGGGATATATATATCTAATAAAATTATTCAAATAGATAAGATTCAAGACTTATAGATTTCTAAGTCCTTGTCTATTTTATAGAAATTGTATTATTAGTCCTTACTTAGTGTTTTAGCTAATTTTATTTTCGGAAGGTCCTAATTTATTATACGGAATTTAGGTGTGGCTTAGTTATGTATTATTATGCGAGCGGTAAAGGACCGACCTACCAAGAGCATATGATGCGTATACATAGCGCATAGATAAAAGGAAATGGAATATTTTATTTGATACCCTTTTATAATTGCAAAAAGTTGGAAGCAGACATCCATCCCAGGCATAGCCTGTTCAATCCCCGATGGTCTAGTGGTTATGATTTCCGCTTGTCAATTCCGAGTGATCGGTGTCAAGCGCGGGAGACCGGGGTTCGATTCCCCGTCGAGGAGATTACTTTTTGGCTTTTTTCCGCACACTTCTTCTCTGTGAATTCTTGAGTGCAAGTCCTTGTTTTTTTTTTTTTTTTTTTTTTTTTTGGGGGGGGGGGGGGGGGTCTAGCTGGGTTATTTATATAGAGGTAAATAAGATAGTCTATGAATCATAAATAGAATGTTATTCTCCAAGGAGAATTAAGCATGATATTAGAAGGGTTACAAAGCTTTGGATACAAAATGGAATGAATGATTTTTCAACGCGTGTCTATCTTCCGTATTGGCCCCCCTCGGCGGACTGCAATTCCTCTTTTGTCGGTGTTTGAAAATTACTTCAGTTAAGCATGCCTGCCATAATGCTTTTCACTAGAACATAGGCGCTATAGTGACGCTTACGCTCCATGTTGTCAGTCAGTATTCAGCATGAGGACATGAGTCTTCAATCTATCAATCTATCTACCTTTTTGAAGGACGCGTAGGAAACATGCCATCGCAAACCCTGCCTGAGTGGAAACCTCATCCAACCCGCCCCATCAATCTCAACCTGGGCACCACCGCAGTTCTCCCTCACCCGAGACTCATCCGCTGGAATTGATCAATACTCATCTCCCAGTTCCTCTGTTCCGCCTCGGCAGCCTTCAATTTCTCTCTTTCCATCTCCTGGACGGCCTCGCTGGCCTTATTCTTCCAGTCACCTGCCTGCATCATCTTTTTCTGCTTCTCCGCGACCTCAGTCGCCTTCTTCAGCCTGTCTTTGGCTTTCGCAATCTCTTTCTCAACCTCCACTCGACCCTCGACATCGAGGAAGGCGGTCGCTGATGCACCAATGGTGTAGACGGCGCAGCTAGTTGGAGCATCATCGGATGGGCAGAGAATGGATATCTTGGAGATTGTTTTCCCGGACAGAGCGTGAAGGGATGGGAGGGAAGTCGGGGATGTGAGGACACGGTGGGTTACGTTGTCGAGAGGTTGGATGTACGTCGTTGCCGACTCTTTGATCGCGTATTCAGCAGTCAGGGAGCGAAGCGCCTTTGAGCAGCCCACGAGCAATTCATCTATGCGAATTTGTTAACAAGGCTACAACGAAGAATAAATCGGTAAATATCGAAACTCACACTCGGCCTCCGCCCCTTCGTCGTCAAACTCCTCCATGTATTGCGGATACGAAGCGATAGTGATCGACTTGGTATTATCGCCCTCGCGTCTCGGTAGCCGCTGCCAGAGCTCCTCGGTCAAGAACGGCATGAAAGGATGAATCATGAGCAGGCCACCTTCAATCGCAGTGTACAGAGTCTGCTTAGCGCTCTCCTTCTCCTCTTCGTTGCCCTCTTGATCGAAAATCGCCTTGGAATTCTCGATGTAGGTATCACACAAGGACTCGTAAAAATACCTGTACGCAACCTGTGTGGAGTTCGAGAACTCCCGCTTCTCCAGCCGATCGTTGATCTGCTTCGAGGCCATTGATAGCTTGTGCAGGACCCATCGCTCAGGCAATGACTCCTTCCCGGATTTCGTGATAGTGGCGCGGGGTGTGAAATCCTCAAGTCGACCGAGGACGTATTTGGTCGCCTGATAAATTTTGTTGCAGAAACGGCGGTATCCATGAATAACAGAAACATCGAAGGCGATGTCACCTCCTCCTGTGGTGTAGCCAACAAGAGCCATACGCAGAGCATCAGCACCGCACTCTGGAATACCGTGGGGAAAGGACTTTAGCTGATACTTTTCGGCCATCTTCAGCTCCTTAGGGTCCAGGTTGCCAACGCGCAGCTTCTGGTTAAGCTCCGCCAGGGTTACACCCTCCATAATGTCCACAGGGTCAATCACGTTCCCGAGAGACTTGCTCATCTTACGGCCTTCGCTATCTCGGATAAGCGAGTGGCAGTAAACCTCCGAGAATGGGATCTTGCCAGTCAGATGCAGCGAGAACATAATCATCCTAGCAACCCAGAAGAAGAGAATATCCCAGCCGGTCTCCAGAAAGGATGTGGGGAAGAGAGTGTCCATGTCGAGTGTCTTCTTCGGCCAGCCAAGCGTGCTGAAAGGCCACAGGCCAGAGCTAAACCAGGTGTCCAGCACATCCTCGTCCCGCTCTAGTGTGTATTTCTTACCCTGGAACTTGGCCTCGGCTTTCTCTCGTGCCTCCTCTTCTGTTCGTCCGATGACCCACTGCTCATTGTCGCTCTGGTCGCCTTCCTCGCCCTCAATTTTGACGAAGTAGGCTGGGATTTGGTGACCCCACCAGAGCTGACGAGAGATGCACCAGTCGTTGACTATTAGGATTATTAGTGAACAACCCCTATGTAGAGCGAACAACGACACTTACTGTTCTCCATCCAATGATAGTAAATCTTTTCCATTTGCGGCGGGCTGATGACAACCTGCCTATCACGCACAACCTTGATGGCGGGCTCGGCCAGCCCTTTCATCTTCATCCACCACTGTGGCTTCATGAGGGGTTCAACGATATCCTTGCTCTTGCTACAAAGAGGCACTTTCATCGGGTTATCCTTCTTCTCGACAAAAAGATTCTGCTTCGTCAACTCATCGACAACAGTATATCGAGCATCGAATCGCTTCTGGCCAGAGAACTTGCCAGTATTGTCGTTCATGGTGCCATCGTCATTAAGGATATTAATGAACTCGAGGTTGTGTCGCATTCCGATGGCAAAATCGTTAGGGTCGTGGGCAGGCGTGATCTTAACAGCACCGGTACCGAACTCAGGGTCAACGTAGTCGTCACCAATGATCGGCAGCAGGCGGTCAACGAAGGGATGTTTAACTTTCTTTCCAAGAAGGTGCTTGTGCCTCTCGTCGTTGGGATGTACAGCAATAGCAGTATCTCCAAGCATCGTCTCTGGACGCGTAGTCGCAACGACGATGAACTCATCCGTCCCCTCAATCGGGTACTTAAAGAGAGTGAGCACCCCAAATTCCACTTTACGTTCGTAACCTGGCACTTCTAGGAGCGTCCGACCGCTGAGCTCTTTATTATCAACCTCGAGATTTGATAACGTAGTGTTTAGCTTAGTACACCAATTCACGAGGCGGTTTGCTCGGTAAATGAGGCCCTCTTCATGCATCCGGACGAATGTTTCGGTAACAGCTTCGGAAAGATTCTGGTCCATGGTAAAGGCGACGCGGGTCCAGTCAAAGCTGCCGCCCATCCGCTTCAGCACGCGGTGAATGCTGGCTTGATATTCCTCCTTCCAGTCCATAGTCACCTCGAGAAACTTGGGGCGGCCAAGGTCCATCCGCGTCAACTTTTGTGTTCGCCACAACATGTTCTCCACCACGCTTTGTGTCGAGATACTCGCATGATCGGATCCGGGAAGATGTAGTGTGGTGAAGCCTCTCATCCTATACCAACGAGCAAGGAGGTCCTGAAGGGCAGTGGCGAGCGCGTGTCCACTGATGCAGAATTAGAATGGACAAGAACGCATGCAGGGTGTATTCACCAGTGAAGCTTCCCGGTGATATTGGGAGGTGGTATGGGCAGTACAAAGCTGCCTGCCGGCTTGACCTTGCCATCGACAAGCTCAGGCTTGAAGAAGCCCTCCTTCTCCCACCACTCGGACCAAGCACTCTCAACGACCTTGGGAATATACGCCTTGTGAAACGGGTCATCCAAGCTCTTGAGAATCTTCTTCTCTCCTAGCTCTGTCTCCTCCACATACTCTGGCAGGACCTCCGCTTCCTTTTTCTTCTTCTCCTTGGGCGCAGCTTTTGCGGCATCTTTGCTGCTGCCGGAGGCTTGCGCTGCCTTCTTCGCCTTGAACTTTGCGTCCTTCTCGGCCTTCTTGCGCTCCTTTTCTAGCTCCTTTTCGGTCTTAACTTCCTTGCCCACGTCTTTCTCGCCGCCGTCGCGGCGCAGCGCCGACTGGCCTGTTGCATCCGTGTTGGCGTTCCCTAGCAGAGCATCCTTCGTCTCGTCGCTTAGGCTTGGAAGAGGGCCAGTGGCGGGCCCAGTCTTTTCACCCGCAACGTTATGTGGGGCGCCGTTTAGCGCCATAGTGGTCGTGTAAGACCTGCACAGGGAAGCCGGGGTGCGGTACTGAAGTCGGTGGGAGGTTAGACCGGGCCGCGATGAGCGGGCGAAGGCTCGTTGTAGATGGTACCGGGCAAGTGAGTTAGAAGTAAGACAGCGCAGAGGACACACTCGAATAGACAGCATACATACGTTCTAAACATTGAGAGGTGTGTACTTGGAAGCTGCAACTCTGAGTCACGTCTTTCCACGATCAATTTGCCCTCTCCGGAGAATACCCGAGCAGTGGCATTATCCATAAAATCTTTTCACGAAATCTCCGGCACTCTGCATCCATATCTGCCCGGGTATGTTATACCACACGTCCTTCACCTGTCACTTTATATTATCTCTCTGCAATCGATTTGTATGACTCTGAGCTGCCACCTGTTCGAATAAGTCCTTCATCTTATCCCATATCCTTTCAATTCTGTTCAAATCCGGACTATTCGAAGGCCAGTCCACAGTGTTTATCATCCCATTGTGACGTGTACGAGCTCGGGCAGCGAAACGACATGCCTTGACGTGGGGAGGGGTATTGACTTGTCTTCGACAATATAGACAGTCCTTCCTACTGAGTCATTAGCCATAAGTCTCACTAGAGAAGGAGAGCAACTTCACCTGTCAACCTCGAAATCTCTTCTGCCCACGGGTATAGCAAACGCTTGAGGATAAGCTCTCCTTAACGGAGGCAATCAATGCCGCCGGTCGTTTTTTCGCCTCTTTCTGCCCTCTCTGTTTTGAATTCTCACTCAGGTCGTCGTAACCGACGAGGATAGCCTGATGGCAGGGGATCATCACGATCTAAACGCCTCACGTTTGCGTTTATCTCTTGAAAAGCGCGATGCTCTTGGGTGCCTGGCTGACGAGCTCGGTGACGTAGTTTGTTCTCTATCCTCTCATTCTTCCTGTTCTCTGCTGCTAACAACAACGTGTTTCCTGCCTTCTCTACTGGTTTTGCCTTCTCCCAGATATGGCAGGGCCTTGGGCCAAATCCTTCACAGCTTGCCCCCAAAACATGACACTTTAGGCTTGCGTCTACATATTATATAACTTCTTAGTATTATAGTAGATAAGGGCCTTATCTTTAAACGCGGTAAAAGCTTTCTTACTATAGTATGAAATAAAGCAGACTAGATTCCGTTAGAGTAGGGAAATGTACTAGCTACGGCAGGCTGCGGAGGGCATGGCACATGTGCATAGCAAGGGCATAGTCCATGCTGATGTCAGATGTCATAACATGATTATAAAAAGAGAGACGTCATGATCATCGACCTTTAGGGCTGCAGTGTTGACGACGGAGAAGAACCAGGAGCTTGTTATGAGTGGTTAAGTTACAAAGTATTCGACGACAGCCAATCAGCCGCCAAACTGATATCTTCGCATTTAGCTGCGCGATATAGGGAATTATAACTAGTAAATACCCACACCACGAGCTTTCAGCGTCTGGAGATGAATCGCGGCTTTCCAGATAACTCTATGCCGAGAATCGGTTTCCGAGAGTCGAAAATGTGCCGCTAGGGAGTTTGATAGAGGTTTGTTGGCGTGGAACTCTCGGTTCTCTAAGCCAAGTCGTGCAAGAGCTAGGAGCTAGTATAGTTGGCCAGTTCAAGGAAGTTCTAACTCCAGACTGTGGTAACGATGTACTGCTCTGAGGTTCTGAGATCCTGGAGTGTTGCAGAGTGCCTTTCAGGCTGTTTAACTTCTTCGCAGAAATCATTCTATTTTGTTAGTGAATGATTATCTTAGAGAAAATAGGTAGTATAGGTTACATCCTCATAGTGCTCCAGCTCAACTGATATTCCTGGATCTCGATAGAGCTTCCATGAGGCGTGTCGGGTAGAAAGGTTGGTGTGTTCCAAGAGATGAATCGAAACGCGGAGACATCTAGCGCAGCGCGGTCCTAGCTTAGGAGAGACTGCACACCGCTTGCGAAGACATTGTACTATCCTATGTCTGACATTGAGGATGTGAACCCTCTTGCTGTAGTATGGGTGTACATTGTCGAAGATATTTTGAGAATAGGATGTGCTTCAATGAGAGAACAGAGTATACTTTGAGAACATTTGAGTGAATACTACCGCAAGACATATGTGTCTCTGTACCGTTCACACATTCCATGCTTTGTCGCACCCGTGTGGCTCGCCACGTCGGCATTTCACCCGGAAGAATGTTGTTGCCTGTCGTTTAAAACATTGTGTATACATGGAGCGTCAAGGGGCGTTACAGGCACCCTATATGCCAGCGCGTACCTTCCGCGCTCTAGCATTGTCTTAGTCTAGAGATCTAGCGTTAGTCCAAATCCAGCTGATCGAATTCTTACACTTGTTGAGCTTGGGAAACTTGTGAAACGTATTAGTATACTAAAGGTGTATATAAAATAAGTGTAATCTATAAGAGATAGTATATAGTAGTCTAAAACTATAGAGTTATAAATGACTTAAAGTAGCTCCTTAAAGAAGGAGCTATTATAGACTTTGGCTTTACCTAATACTATTTACTATATAATACACACTTATACTAGAACTAGAAAGATATAGAGACAGTAAGAAGATACTAGTCTAGCCTTGTCTATTAGATTCTATAATAATAATAATAATATTAGTAAACTAGGTAGAGTACCACTCTATAGGCGCATGCCTCCTCTAGTCTAAGCTACTATATAAGAAGAAACCTATAAATAGGAAAAACTCCCTTATATCTATGACTACGCTCTATCTATCCTCTCGTTCTTTATATATATATAGCCCTAGGGGCTACCTATAGGCCTATAGCCTATATTATAATAGTTTACCCTTAGATAGCACGTATAGATGCGGAGATTATTAGTTAAGGGCTACCCTTAACTAATAATCGCGGTTCTCCCGGGGTTCTTCCGACGTATACCGGGGTTCTTCTAGTATATATCGGGCTTCTTCCGGTATATATACGCGGGTCTACTAGAACTAGGGGAGAGGAAGGTATATAAGCATCTATCGGGCAACGTCCTTAGGGTACTTATTAAGCTATCGCGTAATATTAGAGGTCCTCGTTATACGGACGAGGGCTTATCTTAGGGTATAGAGGCTAGAGTACGTCGCGAGGTAGTGGCGTATTATACCTCTCTAGCTATAGTCCTCGTACTAGGGAGATATATCTAGAACGCCTCTCTAGTAGAGATAATATAGAAGACCTATAGCGCCTATTTAGGCTTAGAGGAGTATAGATGCTTAGGCCTTCGTTAGCCCTTTATATATCTATTTACTTAGTTCCTTCTAAGGCCCTCGGATCTATTCTAGATATCTATTCTATTAGGAGGCCCACTAGGCTTTAAGTATCTCCCTCTATTTATCCTAGATCTATAACCGTATAACGCGGCTAAGCTTCTTAGGGCTCTATTAGCTTAGGACGGCATCTAGATTATTTTAAACCTTCTACGCGGTCTAGCTCGAGTCCGCCTCTATATAGTATTTATATTATACTTAAGTTCGTTCTATAGTAGGGAGGGCCTAGTAATATACGTAGATATATATACGTAGTACGGCGAAGGTATATACCCTATCTTCTCTACGTTCTTATACTTATTATTTAGTAAAGTATATAAGTCTCTATATCTAGTAGAAGTTCTATATACTTATTACGTTTATCTCGCGTTAGAGGAGCGTTATATTAGTAGCTTTATATATACTAGAGATAAGGCGGAGTATATAGTTTTATATAGACTTAAGCTTTACTCGCTAAGCTTATATAAGGGCTATATACTAGTACTTATATCCGTATATAAAGGCCGGGCGTACTAGGGAGACGTATAGCTATCTCGCCTTATCCCGGGCTATTCCCTACGTAGATACCGTAATCCGGCGTATAGCAGTTTCTACCTAGAGGGCTCTAGAGACGGCGTGTGCTACCTATAGTCCCTATTTTAGCTTATTATCGATTATAACGCCGAGTGCGCGTATACTCTATACTAGTAGTTCTATAAAGGCGTCGATTTAGGGGTAACGTGCCCCCTCTCTAGTAGTCTATCCTCTATAGCGGTTAATAAAGTATATAAGCTAGTATTTTTTAGGTGTGAATTTTACTCCGTGGCGCTTTACCTACTAGACGTATTTCTCGTGGTCTCGTTCGAGTCGTATATATATTCTACTAGTACTACTATTGACCGCGAGAAGGTATATATCGTCCGCGTATCTAACTACCTCTATATATTCTATTCTCTAAAGGAGGTCTACTATAAAGAAGAGGAAGAGGATCGGGGAGATAGTACTCCCTTACGGGATGCTATATACTATCTCCTTATATTCGCTTCGGTATCCGGGGATATATATTTAAGTAGTTCTTTACGCGAGGAAGGACTATATAAATTATATAATCTACTTAGGTATTCGCCTTATCCGGAGGTTATGGATAAGTCTTATTATTAGGACGGGAACTACAACGGACCTATATAGACTATTCTAATCCATGCAGCCACGTAGTGGCCAGAGCTAGGTTAAGTTAGCTAAGTTAAGCGAGGTCACTATATAAGTGGACCGTATAAACCGATTCCTACTCGTTAGGAATTAACCTCGTATAAGAGTAAGATTACTCTATAAATATATTCCTATATCTCTCTATAAACTATTAGACTACTATCCCACGTCTTTACTCTTTATATTTTAATTCCTCTCTATATAGCACGATGGTAGCTTATAGAGATAGCTCCTACTACGCGCTATAATACCCGTGGCACTACCTTATATAAGAGACTCTCTCTAAATCTAAACGAAGAGAATAGTCTCTCTACGACCACCTCTACTAATAAGCACACTCTATAGGCTATCGTACTAATAACTAGTATAGTATTCCGTATAACTGTGGAAGATTACCTAGATAATAAGGAAGGAGTCCATTATACTCCATCGCGGTCTAGTTTATACTATACTAGACCTATCCTTACTATAAGACTAGACCCTATTAACGTTAATGAATTAATTCGTTAGAACCGACTAACGTTAACCACGCCTTATAATAACGTGTATACTAAGCTACACGTAGAGAGGTAGCGTTAGGCTTAGCTCGAGTAGTAACTTCGCGAACTTAATAAAGCGTAAGGATGAACCGCTAGACTCGAAGCCATACTACGCGCTTTAGTGCTAGTAGTAACTAATCTATACTAATATAGATTAACTTAAGCCGAAATAGTCTAACTAAGTCTATTACTATCCTAGTTACCTCGGCCTAAGAAACTACCTTACTTCGATGGTAAAACTAGGAGGAGCTTTTACGAATAGGCTTACTAGTATAGCCGATTCTTCCACCTATTCACGAATAATAGTAATAAGATTAGGTTCGTATAGAACTATCTAGATCTAACGCTATCTGAACGTTAGATAGTATATCGAATTAAACACCCTAAGGATATATATAACTAGGACACGTTCACCGAATTCCTTCTTTAATACTTCGGCGATAGAGCCGAGCGACGCGAATAGGCTTAGAGCTATATCTTTAAGACTTAATAGTAAGAGAGATAATCCCCGTTATAACTCCTTAAATACCTCCGACCTCTTTAGAGAGAAGCCGAGGAAGATTATATAGTTCGATAATATAACGACTTTAAAAGGTCTCTTAACCCGAGCGTAAAGAAACGTATTAACCTTATAACGTCTATCTCTACTAACCTTTAGGCACTCGCGAATCTTATAGAACGACATTAGCGTATAATAAATAACTAACGTTGTATAGACGCACGACTATCCCTATTAATCTAATCCGATATAAAATCGTCTAAAGAGGACCGGTTTAGTAATAGATCACGCGGAACACCTCGTGGGCGCTACTACTCTACGAACTCGAGAAGACGAGGCCCGTACCGCGGATCTTTCTACTAGTCGATATATCGAGACGCGAGAAACGACTTATATAAATAACCTAAAGTTACCTACTACACCTATAGTAGAATAGGCTATATAGTACCCGAGTACCGCTTAGGGAAACCACTAAATACTAATATAGATACTAAGTTAGTCATATACTATAAGTACTAGTAGCTAGGATATATCGCGCCTAACTACCTAGTACACGATATAAAAAACTAACTATCTATAAGGAACCCTTGCGACTTATAGACGTAACCGAAATAGAGGAATAACTAGCTAACTAGTATATCGAACTATAGGCTAGGCCTATTAAGGTCCCTTATAGATAATATTAGACTATAATACTCGATAGCGGTTTAGCTACTAACGTTATATCGACTTAATAAGCACGAGAACTTAACGTCGATATTTAAGTACTAATAGATGCTACCTTCTATGGTATCGACGGTCCTATTAAATCGTAGGGTACCTATACTATTAAATACGGTATCTAGGATAGCGGGGGGAAGTAGAAACCCTACTACTTAACCTTTATCGTGGTAGATAGTCCCTTTAATATGATCCTCGGTATACCGTAGCTCGAAAAATATAACCCGAAACTAGACTTTATCTAGAAAATAGCTAGCTGGCGCATATACTTACTATAATAGAACCTAGTATAGCTAGTCGACGACGAATAATTCTAGAAGAACTACGAAAAGGTAATCTCCGCTATCTACGTCCTCTTACTTACTTAAAATAGAGAGCTTAGTATTAAAGTAGACGAAAACCTACTATATTAGTATAAAATATACTAATATATCGCGTTAGTAATCGACTCGTCCAAATTACCTTAATACTAATCTACCGACCTTACTATTAACCTCGAAGATAGTTAATAACCCCTATACGGACCCATCTACCCTCTATTAGAACCCGAGCTATAGGTCCTCCGAGAATATATCGAAAAGAACCTTACATAAGGATAGATTAGGCCTAGTATATCTCTAGCCGGAGCTCTAATCCTCTTTATAAAGAAGAAGGATAGGAGTCTCCGTCTATATATCGACTACTATAGCCTAAATAATATTACGCGAAAGA
This sequence comes from Pseudovirgaria hyperparasitica, assembly GCF_010093815.1. Taxonomy (NCBI): domain Eukaryota; kingdom Fungi; phylum Ascomycota; class Dothideomycetes; order Acrospermales; family Acrospermaceae; genus Pseudovirgaria; species Pseudovirgaria hyperparasitica. The sequence goes on from NW_022985550.1 coordinate 2,129,629, forward strand.
ATCGTTACCTACTACCTCTTATCTCCGAGTCTATTAATAGACTAGGGCGTATAAAGATCTTTACTAAGCTCGATCTACGCGACGTCTACTACCGCCTACGTATTAAGAAGGGCGATAAGTAGAAAACGGCGTTTAGGACCCGTTATAGATACTTTAAGTATATAGTAGTCCCTTTTAGACTAACTAATATACTAGAAACCTTCTAAGCGTATATTAATAACGCGCTAGTAGGTCTACTCGATATGACGTGTATCGTATACCTTAATAATATCCTTATCTTCTCTAATAATAAAGAAGAACATATCTAGCACGTACGCGTAGTCCTAGATAGGCTAGAAAAATATAAGCTATATATTAAGCTATCTAAATGCGAGTTCCACTAGGACTATATTAACTTCCTTAGCTTCGTTATTACTAATTAAGGTATAACCATAGAAAGGGATAGGGTCGCTACTATTATAGACTAGCCTAAACTAAAATCGGTTCGAGACATACGTATCTTTATTAGATTTACTAATTACTACTAAAAATTCGTTAAGTATTTCTCCTGGCTAGTAGTACCGCTTAACGCGCGTACTACTACCATAGATTCGTCTATTACGGTCCGCGGTAGATAGAAATAGTATAATATTAAATCGTAGCCTATAGAATTATCAGAAGGCGAAAGGGCCTCCTTCGAGAAAATTAAAGAGGCATTTATAACTACCCTATTACTAGTGTACTTTAACCCGACTAAACCTATCCACGTTAAAACCGACGCGTTAGGATTTATAATCTTAGGTATTCTCTCCTAGCCTAGACTAACTAAGTCTAAAAAGGTCTAATAGTATCTAGTTACGTTCTTCTTACGTAAAATAGTCGATATTAAGACTAGATATACTATCTATAACTAAGAGCTACTAGTAATAGTAGAGTCGTTTAAATAGTAGCGATATTATCTTAAAGATGCCATGTATAACGTTGAGTTACTAACTAATTACTATAACTTAAAGGGGTTTATAAGCACGACGGTTTTAAACCGTTAATAGGTCTAATAGGCTAAGTAGCTTGCGAACTTTCACTTTATAATCTACCATCGACCTAGAAGTATAAACCTAGCTAATAGAATATTAAGAAGACCTAACTATAAAGAAGGCGCCTAGGATTATAGTAGCTATAGGGTCCTAGAGTAGCTATAGGCCTAACTCTTAAGGACGAGGTTAGATTTTAAGTTATTAGGCGATTAGCGAGATGCTAACGTTAATACCGGTAATCGAATCTCTAAGACCGAAGCTAGTAACTAAAGACGCGGTACTAAAGTCCCTAGTAGACCGTTTATTAGCGCTATCGGGAAGGGCGATAATACCCGGCGTGAATATCTAATTAACCTCGCCTAGTTAATTATAGATCTATAGAAGATAGACCCGATAGTTTTAAAGTTACGTAAAATATAATAAGATAGATTATTACGGACTAAAGTAGACTATAAGTAGACCTTCGTGGACGGCTTACTTTACTATAATAGAAAGTACTATATACTAATAGGTAACGCGCGATTTAACGTAGTTAGCTAATACCATAACGCTAACCTAGTAGGATACTTTAGGTATATACGTACCCTAAGCTTAATTCATTAGTACTATTTTTAGAAAGATATACCTAAGTACGTTAAAGAATAGATAGCTACTTATCCGATTTATTAAAGAACGAAGGCCCCTAGGCACAAGCCATATAGGAATTTATAGCCTCTTTCAGCCCCCCTCTTTATGTAGGAAGACGTTACTATAGACTTTATAGTTAACTTACCTCTAAGCGAGATACTTAGAATAAGTTATAATTCTATTCTTATTATCGTGGATAGACTTATAAAGATATCTAGGTATATCCTAGTGTGGAAGACGATTACATCTAAAGAACTAGCGTAGGTGTTCTAGAACGAGATTATTAAGGTCCATAGTATACTAAAAAGGATCGTTACGGACCGAGGAAGTACCTTCACGTCTAAATTCTAGATGTTATTCTATAAAATAGTAAGCATGAATAGAAATATATCTATAGTATTTTATCCTTAGACGGATAGCTAGATAGAGTAATAGAACTAGACGCTCGAGGCCTACCTACGCGCATTCTATAATTTTAAGTAGGACGACTAGGCCTCCCTACTAAGTATAGTAGAGTTTATATATAATAATAGTTATTATAGTATAATAGGTATTATACCTTTCTAGGCGAACCTCGGACGTAGTCTAAGGATAGATTTTAAGTCTTAGACGGTCTAATTTAATTAAATAATAGACGTAAACGTCCACGCTTAGGAATTAGCGATTAAAATCTTCGAAACCGTACGTAACTATCACGCTATAATCTAATAAGTAAACGACTCGTATACGAAGTACTATAATAGGTTAGCTAAGGATTAGACGTACGAGGAGGGCGATAAGGTCCTTCTTAATATCCGTAATATACGAACGTCGTAAGTAAATAAGAAGCTCGATTATAAAATGGCTAGTCCCTTCCGAATCAAACGTCGTATCGGTATAAGAGTCTACGAGCTCGACTTAGGAAGTAACATAAGAATCTATAATATATTCCACGTCTTACTACTTAAAAGATTTCGACCTAACGTATATAGCCGCACGAACGTATAGTTATACTCTATTATACCCTAAGATAGACTAGACGTGTTTGAAGTAGACTATATTATCGAACATAGGATCGATAAAGACGGTGTTTAGAAATATAGAATCCGTTAGAAGGACTATACTAAGGATAAGAATACCTAGGAACCAGCGGTATATATCTTAAGTTCTATAATAGCTACGTATAAGTAAAAGATATAGAATAGCGTATTATTAATATAAGTATAGCGACGTCGCGGTCGTCGTAAAAAGAAGAAGAATACCATAGAGAACGAAGTACTAAACTAGGAAATCCAGACGCGCACTAGGAAAACTCTATATAGTAGCCCCATAATTTAAGCATCGTATGGTTACTAGACGCGAAGAAAGCGTAAATAACCATTTTAGGAACGCGACGCGATATACTATAATAGAATAATATAGAAGAGTCTAGAATAGACTAATATAGACTATTATATACGAGAAAAACATAGGACTAAGAATCTAAAAAAAGGTACCCTACCATAGAATTAAACTCTTAATACGAAATATAAAAGGTTAGAGTACCCGAACTAATAACTACTAGGCCACTAGTTTAGGTACTCTAATGGAATTCATAGAGATAAACTAATTTATATGCGGTGCCTACACTTAGGTGACTTAAGGAAAATTAGAATATAGAAACCGATAGTTATAAGCTAAGCGAGCGTACACATAATATCGTTAAGTTAAGAATTAAATTACTAGAAACTAGCCGATAGGTATCTAAACGGTCTAAAAAGGACTAAAATGGATAAAAGCCAGGTAAATAGAGCCGGCGCGCACCACCTATAGTAGATCCAGAATATATAGAGCTAGGCATAGAACTAATATATAGAGCTAGAACCATAGAGCTACTTCTCTATCTTATTATCCGTCCTAATCTCTAGTATAGTCCTCTCTAACCGCACGATATGGCGGTAGAGGACGACGACCTTAGCCTCTAGAGTAATAACCCGATCCGTTAGAGCCTAGAGGGAAGAGCCTTAAGCGCCGGAGCGTAGCGACTAGGTCTAAAGTTAGCTAACACGATCTAGAATAATCTAGAAGGGAATATATACCCTCTTACGAGGCGACTTAGAGAGAGAAATAGTAGACCTCTTATAAGATCCGTTAGTAGCGCGAGACGGACGGGGGGGAATAGAGCGAATCCTCTCTACGGCCTCTATAGCTAGAATAGACTCCCTAGAATAGGTAGCCTAGGCGCTAGGGATCTCGCGGCGGCTAGAAAAATTAATGGGTGTTAAAAATAATTAACGTGCTCGTAACTTATACTTTAATAACCTCTAGGAAGAGCTTATAGCGCTCCCTAAACTCCCTCTATATAGTAGGTAGGCGGCTATAAGGACCCCTAAGGGTCTCGCGGATACGAAGGTCGTTATATATATCTTATATATATATAGGAACCTAAGAATATATTAGCGCGGACTACTTTAGATCATACTAGATTAAGATAGCCTATTATACTTACCTATAGATAAGTCTTACTAGTCACGGTATAGCGGCGGTAGCGGGTAGGTAGAGTAAAGATAGGGTATATAGGCCCGTCGCGGTTAGTAGAGTAGTAGCTAATACTAGAGTTAGAGCGAAAGAGATATTTAGAGCCGGCCGTATAGCCCTTAATGCACTTATAGTATATCGAACCGTAGTTCGCCGTTTTTCTATGGCGTAAACCGCGACCACGTTTAGTATCCTCGGCGACCTAGGCCTTATTATTAGTAGGCTAGAGTTTAGAGCGAATATTAAGGTCCTAAAAGGACCTAGAGCGACTAAATCGGTCTATATTGGACCGGAAGGAAGAGCGGCGAGACGGCGGCGTGGGTAAGCGCGAGGGCTCGCGATCATCGTCTATGACGAGATCTTCTTTATCCTCTAGAGGAGGTAGAGTAGATAGCGTACGCTTTAGAGTGAGAGGAGAACCTATAACTACTTTATCTATAAGTTTAGTACTAGGATTACCTAGATTAGAGCGACTAGTAGCCATATTAGTGGCAGAGGTAGCAGTAGTAGTAGCCCTAGCTACTCTCTTCTCCGACTTAGAGCGCGCCTTTATACCACCGCGATAGGTAGGCTTCTTAGCCGGCGTGGCCGGGGAGGAGGCGATGCCTTTAGAGCGAGTCTTACGAGAGGAGGAGGTAGGCTTAGAGATAGGACTAGTATTAGATATCTATATATACACGTTAGCTAGAGATCTAAGGAAGGAATATTTATCTACCCTTAACGGCGATTAACGAAGCTAAATTAGTAACCGTAATAACGCGAATAGGTTATATAGGACCGGTTCTAATAAGAATAGACTACTATAGACCCTTCTAAACCTAAACTAGGGAAGATAGTATATGAATTAACGACTTACCTTAAGAGCGAGGTAGATATACTAGAGAATAAAATTAAAGGCGAGCGAAGCTAAATATATGCTCGACTAAAGTAGTAATTATATATCCTAGGTAGTAGCCACGAAGTAAGGGATAAGCGCGTGCATGAACTAATAAAAGTAAACTAGAATCTCGAGTTCACCTATATTAAGGATGGTTATAACGTTATAGGAACTTAGTCACGGATATATAGGTATACGATAGATTATAGAGACTTAGAATTATATATACTTAAGTACTTTAGGGCGAAGCATAAAAAGAAGAAGGATATTATTAGGACGGGAACCATAACGGACCTATATAGACTATTCTAATCCATGTAGCCACGTAGTGGCTAGAGCTGGGTTAAGTTAGCTAAGTTAAGTAAGGTCACTATATAAGTGGACCGCATAAACCGATTCCTACTCGTTAGGAATCAACCTCGTATAAGAGTAAGATTACTCTATAAATACATTCCTATGTCTCTCTATGAACTGTTAGACTACTATCCCACGTCTTCACTCTTTATACTTATATAGTTTACCTTATTAAACGCCCCTACTATATCTAGGGAGAGTAGCGTAACGACTCGTCCTTATTTCTATATAGTCTAGATAACCTTAAGGATATATTAAATAGCTATAATTAGGGAGCTTTCTACCTTCGCCTTCTGGTTTACTAGGAGAAGGCCGTATACCTATACTACTATACTTATCTTCTTAGTAATCGTAGCTTCTAGTACCTTACTAAGGTAGAAGAGGAGGGCGATCGGCCTCTATCCCTTCGGCGTGTTTAGGCTCTTCTCTAGTTTTAGGAGTATAACCGTATATATAGTTTAGAAGCTCTATGGGTAGTATCCTATACGGGCGTATACTTAGAATATATAGCCTATAATTAGTAAGGTCGCCTATATGGTTCTCTTAAGGCATCAATTCGGAATTCTATCTAGCCCGGGCGCTTTATCGTTCGGGAGTATCTTAATGGCGCTAAGTATATCGTCGTCCGTGATTTCCCTAGGGATACTTATAGTTTCCGGGTATTCCGTGCCGTTAATATCTAATAGGTCTATAGGTTCTAGGAGAGGGAATATAACCTCTTATAGGATCTCTATTTTCTCGAGGCTTATAGAGTATGTCTTTTCTTAATATATAAGGGGAGGTATAAGTGGTGTAGGTGTCGGGGAGGCGGTACTTTTAGCCTATTTTACTATATACCATAGTCTAGTAGTATTACGTGTGTGTCTATCCGTAACTATACGCTACTATTTACGTCGCTTATTACGGAGGACCTTATCTCGTTATCTTCTCGTCTCTCTCTATTTATCCTATACTTTAGGTATGCGGTTATAGTATACGTATATATATAATCTCCGGACTTCTCGCCTATACTCTCGTACTTAAGGTATACTTTTTAGGTCTAGGGGTCTATATATTTAGTACGGCACGTGTTTATCTCTTACTCCCTAGTATACCTATAGAAGTATATTTACGGCCTAGTCGATGGCCGGGCCATTAGATATGTCGACTATAGACGGGTCTAGGATCGTTAATTCTAGGTTCTTTAGGTACTTTTCCTAGTTAGTATCCTTCTATAGCTATCGCCCTCGTTAGTCTTAAGGGGTAGATACGTCTATTACGGTCTCTATATATTTATAGTCGGAGTCTATCTATATAAGGCTTAGGCGGTAGTATTAAGTCCTATTATAAATGTGTTTAGTAGCTAGGGTAAGGTCGAGTATAGATCCGCCCTTATCTTATTTATATTTTCGCTAGGTAATCTATTCTACTAGTATAAGAAGGTAAAGGAAGTAGTGGTATTAGGTGTATAGTTCTCTAGCTCGAAGCTCTTCGCGGGTGACGGTTAGTCTATCCTACTAGCTATAATAGAGGTTAAAGTCTTCTAGAAGGATATGTTATCCTAGCTTAGTAGTACCCTTAAGCATATTATCTACCTAAAGCGATCGGTTCTAATTATATATATTATATATATAGAGGGGTCCGATATTCGTCTAGAGGTGTAGTATTATCTAGAGGTTATCCTATTTAGTATATAACTATAATAAGAGTAGGATAGACTTATAGATATGGAAGAGGACTCTCCTCTCCGGTCCTAGGGGGTATATTATATAATATTCTAGGTGTGTTATTGGTTTGTTCGTCTGGTAGTATTTATATAGCTTCTATATAGTAAGTATTATAGCTCCGGTCTCCTTAAGGAGTATCGCCTGGTTCTTACGTTTATACTATACGTTTACCTATATAATTAGGAGTATATCTTAGTCTCTTATTAGGTGCTAGGGAATATATAGACCTATATATTTATTCCTCTAAGATGCGACTATCCTCATACGGCGGCGGCCTTAGTAATTCCTTAGGGCTATTCTATTATTAGCTTTCTTAGGATGGTTTACTATTCCTAACCGCTTCCTCGTAAGGAGGTAGTCTATAGTAGTAGTATTATAGTAAAGAGAGGAACGGTAGTAGATCGCATCGTTTATAGCTACCTTACTCCCTTTATCCGGATTAAGTAGATATATTTAGTAACCTATTTACGTTTCGCGTACGTAGTCGACTATAACGGGTACTTACTATCGTAGTTAGAGTACTTCGCCGTATCCCTATCTCTCTAGCCCTCTCCTTATATCCCGTAGAGGCACTCCTAGGTACTATATTCTTATCGATACTACCTATACCTAGTCTTTTAGGAGTACCGCTATGCCGTATACCTATATCTCTAATAGTTAAAGCACTATATTATCGCCTATACTCTATCCCATGGTTCCGCTATAAGAAGCTCCCCTTCTACTAGGAATCCCTCTTACGTAATTTAATACGCGAGGGCGGGGTCCTTAAGCTCTACTATTATAGTAGAGTATACCTTTAATCTAGTTTTAATCCCTTATATATTCTTCTACCATACTCTTACGATCTTAATCCCTAGGTATTTTCGCTTATTTAACTATTCTATCCGCGTAATATCCTCTTCTCCGATAACCTATCCGCTTACGGGTATAGAGTATACCTATATTAGGTATATGGCCGCCCTAATAGAGGCGCCTAGGAAGATACTACTAATCGCGTTCGGATCGCGCGAGATAGTCTACTACACGATATTCGTTATTATGGTAAGTACTACTCCTTCTAGTATAAGTTTAGTAGTAATAATATTTAACTATATTCCCTTTTATTCGTTAATCTTACTTACTATATCCTTTAGGGATGCTTACTAGACCTATACTAGGGTGTCCTTATTCTAGATTATAACGCGTATACTATACGCCGCGTCGCCGGTCCGGGGGGCCCGTAGTATAGCCTCCGGTGTTACTACTATTTATACCTATATACTAGGGCGCTTACCTTAAGTAAGTTCCTCCTAGATTCTATATAGGCTAGCCTCTATTCGGTTAAGCCTACCCTCCGGTTCTCCTAGTTATATCTTCTTCTCCTCCTCTATAATTCTCTTTAGGTTCCGGATAAGGTCCTAGAATATATATAGGAGGGTCTTCTAGCCCTCTCCGGCTTCCTTCTCTATATATACTACCTAGTAGTTAATATAATCTAGAAGGGTTTCCCCTCTTAGGGTCCCCTTTATTCCGTCTATCTATAGCGGCGTGCGCCTTTAGGTATATTCTACGTTTTAGATAGGTATATAGCTACCCTTAGTAATATCGCTATATAGCCTTTTCTATTATACCGGTGGGGGTATATCCGGTATATACTAGGGTATATCGGTGCCTAAGGCCACTATATTTATTAGTTAAGGGCTACCCTTAACTAATAAAAGGGGGTCGGCGTATTGGCGTTCTAGTAGTGTAGTCCGTGCCTCTATCTCCGTAAGGATTTTAAGAGGGTATATATATATCTTTATACGGCGATAACGTCTTAGTTTCGACGCTATATGTACGTACGTGTGGTAGTAGTTAGTGTACTTAGTATACTCTATTGATTAAGGTATGTATCTCGCTGTATTACCCCGAATGGACTAAGTTGGCCTCTTGGGGATGTAAAAGAAGTTTTTTATCTATAATATATCCATTAGATTCTATATGAATACTTTATATAAGAATATGTTGTAGAATAGCTCTATTACTATCATTCTCAAGATAATTTATAAGAGAATGAATCTCTGATAGATATATTGGAAGGCTTGTAGACATATTTCGAGCAGCGAGTGAGAAACAGCCGACAGAAGCCACGCAACAGGAGGTCTCAATACTCACTAACTGTTTTGACTTCATTTTTGTGACGCGGCCTTTGCGCAGGAACACATCAGCGATCGGTGAGTATTGAGACACCCGGTTGTGCTGAAGCGGTCACGCATCAGCATGTAAGATGTCTAATTCGTAACGCCCGCTTGCACCACCTGGTCAACGATAACTAGACATTGAACAGGTAACAGCATCGAGGCTTTGTGGTATGTCTCGCAAAGGGGCGCGTCCTACACGCTCCAACCTGGCATTGACAGAGAACTTTCGTTGGGATGTGGCTGTGACTGTTTTACTCAGACCCTGCTACTATCTTACAAGTGGAGAGGCAGGTTAGACAGCTTGCAGCCCTCCTCATCAGGGGATTTATGATAAATGAGCGTGAATTCCGACTATTTACTCTACTTGATAGAACAAACTTCACCTTCTGCCTTTGGTCTTCGCGTGTATTCTAGGAGAACGCAATATACGAAAAGCCCCTGACTCAACCAAAGTCTGGTACATTACAGAAGGAACTCGTCTCACGGAAACTAGCACGATGCCATCTGATAAGAAACGGTTATACATAGCTCTCTATGCTCGAGGGGGTACTCCTCAGATGCCACGCGGTGAAGACAAGTAAGTACTCGGAACGTGAATCCCGACTACACTCTAATATCTATACTTAAGGTATCACTGGGCATTCATAATCGGTCCAAAAGTTGAAACGGACACTACGAAAGGGAGACGCTGTCATGTGAAGGAGTCTGTGCAATTTATTGAAGGCACTCCATATACTACGTGGGCGTTTGAGGACCGCGAGATCTCTACCATGCCCACGGCGATGATACTTGTTCGAGTATTGATAGGAAAAGTTGAAAATCTTGACCGGCTGAGACGCGTTTTTGCCGCCACACCTATTCGTGCCGGACAAGACGGCTTCCAAGCTTGGAACTGTGTTTGGTGGATTCAAGAAGCCTTTAATGCTGCGATGGCAGACAGAGCGGCACTAGGAACTCGCCTCGCCGACTGGGAGAGAGCAAGGAGCATTAGTATGTGGTATGTGACCAAAAAGACTATGGAGCATCGCTTCGACGGACAAGGAGACTTTAACAATGATAAGATAGCAACCTGGGACGCGATTGAAAACAAGGAGATAGTTGCTTAAGGATAGTTTCGGACAACTATAGTTCCCCAAAATATTGACGCCTCAGGCTGTCCATTGCATATTCCGATTCGTATGGTTGCAAAAATTTATGCACTTCGCGATGCCACCAAGTATTCCGCATCACATCCTGTCGTATCGTGGTATACTCCCAATAGTAGGGCATCCACGCAGCAGTCTCCCAGTCTATGATTGCAACTATCTTGCCGTCGCGAACAAGTATATTGCGGGGATTGAGATCTCCATGTGTGAAGACCGGTCGATGAACGACTGAGTCGTGAAACGCGATTATTCGTTTTACATCTGCGATACAGACGGGGTCAAGCGAGCACGCTTCATGATCTAGTGCAGCAGAAGTCACATCATTCCGGAGTGTAAGATGGAAGTCGGAGACGGTATCGAATGGGCCCCAGGATGGCTTGAACGGCAGCCGGCAGTCGTGCAGCGGCCCACCGTCTACATTCGCGATGCCCTCGGATGGGGGAACGAGGCCCCGCAGCTCCTCAAGCATGCATTTCAACTGCAGTAAGATTGCTGATCGCGATGCCTCTGACAACGACGTCCATTTCGAACCTAGGGTGTCGCCATGGATTCTCTCCATGAGAATGTATGTCTTGCCGCCATGTGCGAACGCGTGATGGACTGCCGGGACGGGAATGGACGTGTGCTTGGCAATGAATCGCTGGGTGTTTGCTTCCGTGTTCGAGCGCAGTTCTCCAGATTTGATGCAGATGTTGTGACAGAATAGTACGCTGTTGGGGCTGTTGATGACCTTTCTGTAGAGTTGATGACTTCCTAGTTTCACGATTGCTCGGGTGAAGTATTCTAGAGCGATTCGTCGTCGTCGAGAAAGTTAGTTGGGGTGTTTAGTCTCGGCCATGCCCGACTATCAAGACGTTGTGACGCGTTCCATTATCGAACGTGACTATCGATCATTCTTCGATGTTGGTTGCACGCGCATCCATGGATCGGAAAAACCTTGTTTCCTCCGTCTAAAGCTTTTGTCAGCGCGACTGGCCCGCCTATACATAGTCCCTCTATTTCTATAGCGATTGAGTGTTTTGGTTATCATTGAACATAGTCGCTCTGATACAAAGAGATATATCTATAGTATGCTATAGTGGTAAGAGAGCTTGATTTAGTAGACTACTACTTTAGATATCTAATCACGATAGAAAAACGACGTGTCGCGCACGGACGTACATCTATGGATGCTAAGCCGGATGGGATGAGTCGATTCTATACATCTCTTCAATTTTGGAAAAGTGGCCTCATAATCCCAAGTTGCGCTCTGCGAGTCCTGCATGACGGTCTGTATTCTGCGCTCGCCTAACCTTATACCTCTGAGTTGGCGGCCATAACAGAGACTGCGAAAGCAAGTGTGTTTGCAGTAGTATCAAGTCCCATAAAGTCTATTGCGAATATCTTGCCAATCACTTCGCTCAGCATCAAGCCTTTCGAGGATAGTTCCGGCAGGATCCTTCGAACCATTGGTTTGCGTGGTCTCTGCTTCGATGCGCCCCGGTACGGAAGAGCTCATGAGATCACCCGTGCCAGGCTTGCCAGCGTAGTTCGGATTGTGTGTGACACATGTCCATCATGTAATCCCTGAAATTTTGAGTCGCTTGGGCCTAGGAGATGTAGCTTCTTGGAGAGAAAGAGAAGAACAACACTTCCGTGGGAAAGAACATCAAGGTCAGGGCCTTAATCATAACCGCCTTCAGATCCTCTCTATAATCCTTTGCCTCAGGAGTACCGTCTCTCATGTTGTGAGATGGTCGAAACTTGTAAGATCTTATGAAGCCGGTTTCAGCCAGGACATTCAGGGGTAGTGTTTGTATATCTCGCGCTATTCCAGAAGCACCAGATTCAATATACGACAGCCACGCTGTGAGCATGTCGGTGCATTGTGTCAGCATCGCGGCCTAAACAAGCTTCATTGTGCCTTCAGTGAAAGGCGCCACGAGAAGCTTTCGTTGTAAGCACAAGCCAAAACTGATTTATCGCGTCTACTTAGATGCGTACAGCCGATACTCCGAGGACTTTGGCGCGCTCGACATTCCTTTCTAGAGCGGCCATGCTCGACACCAAGTACCAAGATGTCAGCGCAAGGAGAACAGCCAGTAAAACTCTCTTGTGACCATCTCGACATTGAAGATGGAGGTTTCGTGAGCGGGTTTTAGCACGGACGTGGCTTGGTAGCGATCAGTGAATACCTGCGTACCGAAAAGCGAGAGTTGTGCTGTGTGGCGTAGTTCTTGATTCACTAGGATCAGGCTCACTTTAGGGCTAGTGAGCTGGCGGCTTGGGCGTTTCTAGGATCAAGCGTGTGCCACGACAGAGTCACGACTACATTGTTTTGCATTAAATCTCTGGGTCCGTTGTGAGGCTCGCTGCAGCGACGTGCAGTAGAAAGCTCAACCAACGACCTCTTTCCTCGTTCACAGCAACACTCTCTACTACCCATTCGCGATCAAAATCGCTGATGGCAGCTGAGCCTAAGATGGAAACACAATATATCGCGGGCGCGGTCGTCGGGGTGAGCAGAAGAAAGAAATACAATGGCTGCCAGCTGATATCAGTTATTAGCACTTGACGGCAGATTCCATCAACGGCACCGATTCAGGGCTTCACTCCATTGCATCTGTTTCACAGATTGGGGCCATTGTTCCCGTCACCCTGTTCTCCTCAGAAGACACGGTCTTAAACCCCTCAGGCATTATCAACACCATACAGAAGTTTCGCACCACAGATGACGTATTCTCTGATTACTTTTTGACTGGTCACGTATTGGTTCAGAGTGCTGAGCTTGTGACTCGAGAGCAGGTCTTTAGAGAGTTCATTGGGACTATCTCAGGCGGGTCTGATCAGTGGCTCGTCCAGCGGGTCGATCTTGTGGCATATGACAGTGTCAAGAGTAGCTTGCCAAGTGGACCTTATTTCCTGGAAGGTCCTTTGGTCAGAAAGGCGTACAGACTATATGGTGATTCACTTGAATCATTCCAGGCTGCGGTCCTGCCTGCAGAGGACGGGGGAGATTACAGGTTGGTAGGCATGAGTTTCGGAGAAGCAATAACTTGCTAATCTAGGATAGCTTTGTTGAGCTTCATAAACCTATAAGAAAAAACAATGGCGCCTGGATTCAGTCAATTGCCGTACCCAGCCGCTGCTACAGCAAGCCAACCAAAGACAAGCCACTCTCTGGAGTTCGAGTCTCAGTCAAAGACAACTACGCACTAGCAGGATTGAAGACAGGGAATCAGAACAAGGCCTTTTTCGCGACTTATGAGCCCGAGCAGGAGTCGGCTGAATATGTCAAGCGCCTAATCGACCTTGGCGCCGTGATTGTCGGAAAGACCAAATTGTCGTCTTTCGCATCTAGTGAGAAGCCTTGCGACTGGTGGGAGTTTCAGTGCCCGTTCAACGCTCGAGGCGACGGCCAGTTAAACCCAGGTCAAAGCACGACCGGAGGAGCGACTGCAGCGGGTGGATATGACTGGCTCGACATTTCCATCGGCAGTGATAGTAAGTATGCATATCTACTGCGTGGTGATATGACTGATCTGAGAATGAAAGCATTTGGCAGTGTCCGAGAGCCAGCCGCCCAGAATGCTGTCTATGGTATCCGATTCAGTACGGATGTGGCTGTGCCGATGGGGGGCGTGTACCCAAGTTCACCGTTCGTCATCTTGTCTGTATACAATCTGCCCAACTAAATTGAGAAGTGTCTTTGACGTCATTGGAATCCTCGGTCGCGATCTTGCTGCATTCAGTACTTTCGCTAAAAGTACGGTGAATTCAGTTATAAGGACTTACGACAAGGTACATCGAAGTTGAAACATTAAGTCTAAGGCATACTCACTCGTGACACAGTGGCCTCAACGGATATTGTACCCTACAGACTTCTTCCCGAGTGGTGAGAAAGCCCAGCAACAGTTCTGGGATGGGTTCGTGACAGTACTCGAGGATTTCCTTGGCGTCAAGAAGGAGTCAATAAGTATTGAGCAGACTTGGAATGATGAGCCTCCTGCAGCGGCTGCAGGCAGGGACTACAAAACTTTCACGAAATATGTGAGCTAGAAGAGTCTCAGGTATCGAACGACCAACACTGAAATCCCAATAGCTTGCTGCCAACCCGTTCTACTACGATGGTTACCACGAGTACGAATACTTCCGCGCGGATCATCTAGCAAAATTTGGGACGAAGGCATATGTTTCGCCGCATATGCAATGGAAATGGTAAAGCCAGTCGATGACTCGCTGGAGGCTCCTAGTTAACTCGAAGGCAGGGATATAGGCGCAAACTTATCAAAATCAGATTACGAACAGTCAAAGAAGGACATCGTCCTGTTTAGAAAATGGTTCGACACAAAGATAATGGGCAAATCGTCCGGATCAGGAACAGACGCTATCCTGGTTCTACCAGTCGGACCAGGCGCTCCAGTGTACCGTGATCAGTTCGTAGTACCGACGCCACGTCTCGGGCTAGATGCTCTGAACCTTGCGGCGGCTCTTGCATTGCCACATGCGGTATTTCCTAGTAAGCTTTAATAGAGTTATTGTGCTTCGACGTCTCTAACTGAAAGCAGTTGGCCAGGTCCCGTACGACTCGCCTAAGAGCGGCCGCAAAGAGTATCTTCCGATTGCAGGATCTATAGCTGGAGCAAGCGGTATGTGTATAAGGTTCTTCACAGATACCATACCTAATGTGCTGAATGCAGGAAGCGACCTGGTCCTTATCGACCTAGTCCATCGAGCTTTGATGAAGGCAGTATGGCCTACCACCATCAAGGCTGGACGGACTGCTTTCGATGACGATCGAACCCTCGACATGTCGGTCACAGCGCAAGTAGCAATGCTTGGGGTGGTAGGAAGCGAGGATCTAACCGACACAAAGCTTGTACAACAGCAGAAGAACTGATACGTAAAGTTGTGAACAAAAGAGCTGAGGGCTAGAGCTGAAATCTGTGTGATACAAACTACAGTAATCGCCATATAATGCAAACGAGCTCATTAAAAGACGTATCACGCCGACCACCTTGCGATCCATACGTTGCCTGCAAATCGTGCAACGTAACGAAAGTCTCCTTTTCTGGAATAGTCGCCTCCACCTGGCATCCAGGACTCTTACACGAACTTTGCGATTGCTTCCATTTCACGCGCACATAGTCTTCCGGCATAGTCCTGCGGCAAAACCCGGTCCTAGGGCGCAATTCTTCTCCATGAAATCATCATGTTTATAACTATCTAGATTACATCGAGTAATGCGGGGCTCGAACGATTAGTGGACGACTCTTTACTACAAGTTTCGCTTTCCGCGTAGACGATATCGTAGACATCAATTGCGCTGTCTAGCAATTTTCCAAGTTTAGGTCGAATGTTTCGCGATCGAGTAAGAAATGACACCCGGAAATATCCAAAAATACGGCCGGACCTCTCACGAGCTCCACACAAGGGTCCGTTTATATATAGTAAAGGAAGCACTAACGCGTCGCTAGGTCCTAACCCCTTCCTGACAGACTTGCAGAAGGTGGGTCTTTCCCCACCGATCCTAACAGGGTGGGTACGCGCAGGATCCACCCGAATTAGACATAAGATGTAGAGTTGGATGCTCAGCTGGCCAGGGTTGATAAGTGACAAGCCGGCGCGGTCAAAAGACGGGCAGCTTGTTTCATATGCGCTCTAAAGGTTCATCGGTCGTCGTAAACGGGATCAAATACAAGTCCTCGCGCTCGAGACCTGCCTCCTGGATCTGGCTCCTGTGAAGGCGCTGGGGAGTTGATTTTGTTCTGCTCCGGAGCGTGCTCGGGTTCTGGCTTCGGGGTTGACATCGATTCTAATGTAAGCCCAGGAGAGTCACTGACTCGATCTACTGCTAGGTAAGGAAGATTCCATTAGGAGTCTCTGCAGTCACTTACCCACGGCCTTTCTTTCCTTAAAAATACGCTTCATACGCCATGCTAATCCAGGCATTTCGACCGGGGGAATACCATGTTTGGCCAGATCAACATTAACTTTACGTAGCTCTTCCTCCTGAACAAGTAGATTAATCTCCCTCCACCTTACACCTCTCTGAGGATATTTCGTTCTTATGCGCACACTAGCATCTAGGGTAACAATCTAGGAGGTTAGCATCTGAAGTCGTTTAGTGTAGGGAAAGGAATGACGAACAAGGAATTTGTGCCATTGAGCTAGGTTGAAGCCTATAAGCTCACGGACTTGTTCTGCTGTAGCGTTTGCTGGTACATTATCGCTCATTTTGTGCGCTGCTTGTTGTGCGGCGTGCCGGGCGGCAAGCCCGGCGGGCAACGATGCAGCGGCCGGGGAACTTTTCGAACTGCTGACTAATTTAGTATAGACCCATTGCCCTAAATGGCTACTGTAATACCTAGCATACCCTTGTTGGACTCTTCCCAATCGAAGTTACGCTATCTCGACTTGAAGATTCGTGCAAGCTCCGATCGTAACGATATACCTCCTCTCTAAACATTTTTATGCCAAGCCGATACAAGGTATCTTACGGCACTGAGAGATTTGACCATCTGAAGGTATGTCGGCTCCTCCACTCACTATCAATCGATCGACCTCTTGGGTAGACTTAGTGAGAGTTGATTTCGCTTGGCCGTGTCGTTAGCCACGGTTGCACACCACAAGACAGACCATTTCCTATACAATTCTGCGGTTAGAACGAGTCTCTATAAGGGCATATCTAAACAAGATGTACGGCAACGTGGTCCGTCAGGAACTGCTCGATCCCCCACAGCGCAAAACAACTCAGCACTGCTAAAACCCCAAACGGAATCGAGACGTAGTAGATCAACGGGAAAGCTTTGCCATACAAGACTCTCCCAGCCTGCACCAGGACCTCCATCTTCGCATCATCTACAATCTCGGGAAACGCACTCCTGTAATGACTGAGAGGCCCCGCTGCCATGACCGTAACAACCTCCTCGATGCGTGGAATGCTCTGGAAGCCTGCATTGATAGCCGGTATACCGATGATAGGAGGCGCCAGCGTGCGGACATGCTCGCGAAAGATGTTATAGAACATAGACTTGCCGACGATCTGGCCGACCATGCGGATGACGAGGGAAAACGCGACGGAAGTGCCGATGAGATGGTCGGGTGATATCACCGAGAAGACGACTTGGGATGGAAGAAGCACGGCGCCGATTCCGAACAGGCCGACGACCATAGGGCCCCAAACGGTGCGGATGTCGGTAGGATCCACGATGGCCATGCAGGCCATGCCGACTGTCTGCATGATACAGAAGCCGAGCAGGACCCAGTGCACGCGGCGCTTGAATACAGTAATCATGATGGCGGAGATTCCGGCGCCACCAGCGATGCAGAAACCAAGAGGAAGGAGCCATACACCGGCTTGACGGAAGGAGGCTCCATATACTGCATAACACTGTATGGTCCAGAAAACTGTGATCGGGACGTAATTGACACCTGAGGAGGATTAGCCTTGATACTGGTCATCGGATATATCGACAGAGCACTGGTCAAGCCACCCTTCGAGCAGTTTTAGCGTGCTGAAGCGTGTGTAGATGATGCCCTAGATCTGTAATATGGAATCGAATACTTACCGGACGTTAAACATAGCACCGATACTGCGATGAAATATCGTGGATGTTTGACAAGCTCCATCGGGAACAAGGGATACTTGGCACCGTACTTCTCCCACAAAACAAACAAGACAACGGAAACCACGCTTGAAGCCAGACATCCAATAACCTGTGTCGATTTCCAGGGATGAGTCTGACCTCCCCAATTCAGTCCAACGCAGAAAAGCACCAGACCAAGCACCAAGAGTGCATTACCAACATAATCCATCCGAGCGAGGATCTGGAGCGTCGACAAGTTCTGCGTTCTCTTGACCGGTGGTGGCTTGTACCATATGGCGAGGACAACAAAGGAGAGCACGGTCCAGATACCAACCAGGAGGAATATCCAGCGCCAGCTCGTCTCCGCAATGTACTGTCCATATAACGACGCAGGAGCAAAAGGAACGAAGCCAAGCACGATGTATCCGATGACCGCACCTCGCTTTGCGACAGGTACGATCTCACTTGCGGCAGCCAGGATCGTGAGGATCTGCACGCCGATCCCAGCTCCAGCTAGCACTTCCCCGACGAAAAACACTGCTAGATTATGTGTCGAGCCAAGGATGGCCATGGACACGACAGTCACGCCCAAGCTAGCGAGGATCAGACTCTTGCGGCCAAGTGCATCCGAGAGACTGCCAACAAACGGTGATACGGCACCGACGGCAATGAGCGGCGCGACAACGAGCCAGACTGCGGAATTGATAGCGTTAAGATCGTATGCGATGACAGTAAAGACTGTGACAAGCAGGAGAGGAATGACCTCTGCCACGACGAACGCCATGGAAAAGCCAATCATGGTCATGATGAAGCCAAAGTTGACCTTTGCAGAGATTAGTACCATCCTCGCCCGACAGTCTCGAAAGACAGACATACCTTGTTTTCGACATCGCTATTCACAGTGTCAGAGCGATCCAGCTCCGAATCCCCTTGATACTCCTGCATCTCCACCGCTGCCTCCTTACTCAATTCTTCCTTCGAGTTTGCCATTTTCGCAAACTGTTTACGTTCCGCGGGAAGGCCTTGTTTCGAGAACATCTTCCCAAAAGTCTCGACTAGTAGGACATTCACCCTTTCTTGTATCCTCGGGGTCTCTAGCAATGCACGCCAATGCCTCGGTTTGGAGACGGCGATACGCGTGCTGTAGATGTTCTGGTCTCTCCCCACACGTTTTCCAAGCCCACCTGGCGCGCCTTGGGACGCCCTTTTAACCAAAGTCCAGAAGCTCCAGGGGCGATATCAATATAGATGGCGAGATGTTGTTGGGCGGCTGTGATTGGCCAGACCATAAATGCTAAACTGGTTGTGGCTTATCAATCGTTCGAAATAGTATGAGCTAGTTCCAGCCCCCGCATGATGATTCTTGGCGAGAGCGTGGAGATGCAGAACGATGAGGAGATGTCGAGACGGTCAGGTGAGCAAGCTCAGAATGTATACCAGCAAATAGTGAGCAAACCGAATGTCTCAATGGCCTATATCACAAACGTCCATACGTGCGCTTCTCTAAACAGTCACAGAAGTTGGTCGCGCACTTGCTAAACGCTTTTTTTAAACTTTTGGCTCTCTCGGGTGGGTCGCCGCCACACTCATCTCGTTTGGTTCCTTGATGTGTCAAGGAACCATTGAAACCGCGCACGCGCCCAGGCACGGCCCCTGGACACTAAAGCCGCACTATGGCATTTTAAAGATTGGTGATGAGATTGTTGATTATAGTGAGTGACACAGGTCTCATTGGATAAGAGCTCCTATCCTCACTCAATCTATATACTGTATTCCATTCTGTAGATGATGTGGTATATCCGAGAAGGTTGAACTTGGTTCAACGTGTACATACCAATTCGCATGTTTTCGTGAGCACTCTGATAGACAGAGAAATAGTATCATCATAACCGCCCCATACTTGGATCTATGAATAATCACTACTTTTTTTTATAGTCAAGTATGCATGCCAAATGTTTGAATATTGGCTCGACTGGTAGTAAACTATTTTAAGGTTCTACCCGGGCCGACTATGTCAGTCAGTCAGGAGACCTGCTGTTGTTGCATCCCTAGTAACTTCAATCGGATCATACTTGTTTGCGATATTCGAGGCTCGGATTCGGCATGAACGACAATAGCAGATGGATGGATTCCAACAATGGACGCCGAGGTACAAGAATCAGTTACTGCATCACGAGATTTATATGCCAATTCAGTCGCGCGTGGAAGTAGCTGACAGAGCCAACTCCTGGCTTGGGTATACGACTTCCAACTTTCGAATTCAAATCAGGCCTTATCGGCGTATTCCTCCCCTTCCGCGAGATCGCTTTTCTACTCTTCCGCCCTTTCCACCCTTTGGTGATGCGCCTCCACCCCCGCTCTGTTTTTGTGCACCAAGACCTTTTCTTTGAGCCTTGAAGCCAGCCATGCCTCCTGCTCTTCCTCCACTGAAGCCCCCTCTTTTATTGCCCGGACTCATGTTACCCTTAGACTTAAGCTTTTTGCCTACCTCCATTTCTTCATCCACATCCATGTCCTCCTCATCATCGTTGTCCTTGCTCCGCTTGTTTGAGAACTTCAACTTTCCCTTTTGACCACGCTGGGGTGCGTCCCGTCCTTTGAGGGCTGCAACATATGCGTTGATACCACCTTCAAGAGTACCATCACCCGGTTCGCCCTGTTCATCGAAATCCATCATTTCTGGGCCTTCGTCCGACGAGTCGCCTAGAAGTAATTTACCATCTAGATCGGTCTTGGCTTTCGTCTTGTGGGCCGGTACAGCGCGCTGTTTGACGGGTTTGGTTGATGATATATTGCCGTAAGCTCGTTTTGACAATAGATCGAGAGGTTCGTCCTCATCCTCCACGATGTAGGTATTCCCATTTTGGGCCTTGCCTCGTCGTTTACGAACAAACTCATCATCGCTGCCGGCTGATGCGACAGAAGCGACTGAATCTGATTCGCTTCCATATACTGCTTCGTCAAATTCGCTTTCAAACTTTGATCTCCGACGGTGATCCGCTGGTCCCTCTGCACCATCGACCTCCATTTCATCACCAGCAGTGGTACTGGCATCTCTCTTCCTCTTCGCCCGATCACGAGTTTTGCGTATGTTGGCAATGAGCTTCTTGTCTTCTTCCGGACAACACACTTCAACATCCTCAATACCGAAGCGCCGAATCATACGCTCGATGATATGTTTGACCTTCGCTTTGAATCGGGATTTATGTTCATGGCTCCAAATCATCAGATTTGGTATCAGGGTCTTCAACCGGGGCTGCATTAGAGATGCTGGTAACGAGATGACAGCGACTTTGACGAAGCCGAGTACCGACCTCACAATCTCGCGATTCTTGTTTTGAATAAACATATCCATAAGATCCAAAATCTCGCTCACAGTCGCGTCCGAGATCCTGGAACGAAACTCGTAAAATACCCGGGTTACGGCTGTCACAGAAGCACTCTGCATATGGGGTGTGGACCCAGCAAGACCGGCAGACACCATAGTAAAATACAAGTCGAGACTCGCACTAGCCGAAGGTGCATCCTCAGGCATGTTCGGGATCTTCGAATTGATTATCGTGCCTCCACGATCCATTTTCTCACCCATGGCCACGAGAAGGTCATATGCTGCGGTCCGTGCCTTTTCGTTGATCTCCTTCGAAGATATTACTACCTCTGGCAGAATGGCGGGAATGAAATGCAAGTCCTCTGTAGGCATATATTCCACAACCCAGGAAATAGCTGCAATGCGCTCGTGGCGTGCAGAAGCTACTGTCTTTTCGGCACTGTCGAGCAGAAGGCGCTGCAGCTCCCTATTGCGCTCCTGCAATGCCTCTCGACCAGCATCAGATTCGGCTAGGCGAGGGATGAGCTTGTAAGCCTTCTTTTGAATCTTGTTGTCCTTTCCGGAATTGATGATGAGCGAGGCAATGGCAAAGAGCGAAGTGAATGTTTCCCGTGGAAGGTATGCCGTAATTGTAATTATCAAGTCCATAAGAGTGTAACTTGTTGGTGGTAGCTTGTCTTCGACCTTGCCTTTGGCTTTCGCAGTCTTTGGCTGCTGTTGCTGCTGCTCTTCTTCTTGTAGCGCCGTCTCCAAAGCCGACGTGACTCTGTTAAAGGTGTCCAGGAGATCCTTCTCAACATTAGTTCCGCTAAATTGTTTGTTCAGCTTCGGCTTACATTTGTCGGGGTGATACTGAGATAAGCGTTGATGCATTGCAGAACAACGCCACGGTACTGTTGTAGGGTCTGGCTATATACGTTGAACAACACAGCTAAGATGTTGTTCGAAAAGGTAGCAAGGTAATCTAAATTACGCTTGGCATCTGTTTTCGACACGCGCGATAATGCGATCAAGTCAGTGTCCGATTCAGCTATGATAGCCTGATTAGTTTCCACAAGATTTTTCAAAGCCCGGCAGAGATCTGCTCGTAAGTCTGTTTGCTGATACAGAAGATTTGATATCATTTCGGCGAACGATTGATCGAATCCCTAGAAGAGAATTAGGCAAGCCATAAAGAAGACACTCAAGTAGCATACCTCCACCACGTCGAGCGGGAGATCGCAATAACCTGGTAAGCACGTCCATATCTGATGGACGACTGTTTCAAATACTTTGATTTCCATGGTCTTCTCTGCCTGCCCGTGTTCAAGAACTTTTTGGAACATTGCTTCGCTCAGTGGTACTAGCTCCTGGCGAAAATGCGATAACCGGGTGTTGCTAACAGAATCTCGTATGATCGGGAGAAGCCATGCGCGACCTGGCTGTCCAGGTACAGGCCTGCTTAAGTTCAATGGCAGTATTTCAAGGACCTTTTCAGGCCCTATCGCACGAACTGCTTTGGAGAGAACAGTATCAGCTTCAGTCTTACCGGCAAACGAGTCACTTCCTCTCAGTTCGCCGATCTGTTTCACTGTGGTATCTAGATATGGTGAAGCCATCCAGCGTAACTTCTCAAACATAGCTCCAAGGACGTTGAAGACCTCCATCCATGCAGCTTGGTATTTGACGCTCAGTAGGCCTGCAGCTGTCCTCGACAACTTCTCTAGAGCCTTCTCGTCAAAGATTGAAGGGTTCTGTAGAACACTCACAGGAACACAATTCGCCATGAATGATATCAAGCATTCTGAAGCAGATATGCGGATGTTGTGAGATGGGGACTCCAGAAATTCAGATATTTTGGCAAACAAATCTGGCAACTTTTGAAATGTCTCCTCGGGTTCAACCTGGGCCGATACATCATATCCCCTGGACAAGACCGCGATCCAAGGAGGAAGCAATTGAGAGTCGCCACGCGCAGGTTGCAGTTCCAATATCTTTTCTAAGAGCAGTGGCAGTTTCGGTGATGTTTCATCATTAGCCATACCTGCAAATATGACTTCGAACAGATCAAACGCTGCCATAGTGAGGTGTTCGTTCGTGGAGCGCGAAATGTTCAAAAGTAACTCGACTAAAGCATCGATCTTCTTACTGGGCCAACCATCTGAACCACTCGCTATGGCTTTGATCAATTGTAAGACATGCATCATCTCTGGCTCTAGCGATCCGTCCCGATTTCGGCTCTTCTTGCTTTTGCTTGCCTCCACAGCCAGTGCACGTAAACTACTCAATGCGCTTTCTGCACACATATCTGCCGCCGGGTGATCGATGGACGGGCTAGGAGGCGGATGTTTTAGGACGTTCGTAATGGCATCTTGAGCACGTTTTCGAGGCTTCGGTTTCTGACCTACTGCAATGGCGAGAAGTCCTGCTAACGCCCAGCGCGGGCTGACCTGCGATTGTGGTAACGCCCATGCTTGTGAGTCTTGTACTAGCAATAGTGACTCAAGACAACCTATCGAAGGTCTAATCAAGGGTCCTTCTGAATCTTTTTGGGTCAGAGCAGGAGCTAGGCTAGTCACGACCTGGGAGAATTTCGATCGTAGGAGCGGGGCGGCGACGTGGGGTGTTATAAGGTCGAGGAGGTACACAACAGCAGACGCAACTTCTTTATTGACGATTGGCTGATCAGGAGGTATATACTTCTTGAGCAAGGCAAGCAGCGCGGCGAAGTAGGCGGCAGGTGTGAGTTCAGAGTTTTGCGACTTGATTGTATCCTCAACTGCTGAGAGCACCGCAGCACTCTGGAGTTTGTTAGCTCGATTTATGCGACTTGCGTGAGATTGCACACCTGCTGCTGGTTTTGCTGCTTGGGCGAGGAACGGATCTTGTCCAGCCTCTCCTTTAGTTCGAGAGACATCTTGGCCTCGTTTGCGTAAGTCAAGTCCTTGAAGATTTCGCAGTGATTCACTGAGTGTCGCACACGGCACTTATTTTAAAAAAGTTCTAGTGCACGGTCCACATCAGTACTAACTCCGTATCGCCGGGACACTCACCGACATATATTCGTTCGCTATGTTACATAAAGGTAAGCTGCAGGGACTTGGACGGTTATGATAAGCTCTGCATAAAGCAGCATCTATACTCAATGCCCGGCTTTTCAAAGGTACGTTACATGCCAAATCGCGAACGAGAACAAGCGAGACAAGTATATATAATGGAGCGTCGTCAATATACAGACTACACTAAGCGAATAAATTTGCTGTATCATATGATACACTCTACTAGAGTCTGTTTATGTGGTGGAAACCTTAGCTTGAATGTCGTCGCCTCGCTCGGGTTCATAATTTGTTTCTCCCAGCATCGAAACGCTCCCAGTTGGAGCGGCGGGTGCTTGGGGCTTACTTGTCGACGCCGCATGTAGCCTTTGATCAAGAGCCTTCAATGCAAGGGCTCGTCTCCGTTCAGCTTCTTCACGTCTTCCCCCGCTTCGTCCGCCTCTACCCGACCCGTTCATAATGCTTGGAAGACCCCCTTCGGCTCGCGCAGATGCTTGCTCGTTTCCTATGTCGATGTCTTCAGCGGAAAATGGAATGCATATCTTAACTGCTACTAAAGCTTCGTACACTCTATCACAAGTGGCTGCTATGGGAGTGTGAAGAGGTTCAGGAAAGAAGAATGCGAAACCAAAAGTGTCGGAGGCATCACCGCGAACGTCTGCCGACTCGCCTGTACTTGTTGAGGATAAGGAAGGACTGAGACGATAGAACCGAAGATAGATCCAAGACGTGAAAAACCCGGCCCAAGTCAAAAACATGGCTGTTTCTGTTCCAAATATCAACCCAGATATCGTGTTCGCGGCGAGATGTATGGCCGGGAAGTGTTTGACCCTCATACGGATCAGGCCTCTGGCGATGGCGACAGTATGTTCAGGTACTAGTTGTTTGAAGGCAACAAGGTAACCCGCCTGAATAGCTATACCACCTGAAATAGTCGTGTTTCTTTCCCATGTTAGACGGCTATGGCCTTGATCTTTGTATCGTATTGTGGGGACTTACAGAGCAGCCTCATTCTTCGAAATTGCGAACGCGAGAACATAAAAAAGGAAAGTTACTATGTTCGGGAGCATAGAAACGAAAAGCATAAACTTGGCAAACTCTTGAGAGCTCCAGGCGCGCTCTAGGTATCTTCCTCCGTAGAATAGGGTAACACCTGTGATCAACAGACCAAAAATATTCTGCTCCACAAGTGTCGCAATAAGGAACACATATGGATAAACGATTGAAGCTCCTGGAACGATCGCTAGATACGGCGCGCCATCTCCTGTAGCGATAATCGGCTTCTCTACTCCAGAAACCCAGTCAGGATACGGCCTGACCGCCGCGTTCAGGAGTGTCAGGATTATGAGGGCGGCGAGGAGACTGCGCGTCAACGGAGGTAGGTTGATTCTTGGAGCCATAACAAGGATGTGAGAGATGGGATGTGCGAGGTCGACAACCTCTCCCAAGGCGCTCTACAAGCTTGAACAGGACCGAAGGTCGAATGATCAGCGCGCTGAAAGGTATAGGGGGGATTTTGGTGTCGAATGCGCAGACACAAGGTTCCCGCGCCGGTCAGGCTCTATAGGAAGTAGTGTTTTGTACAGGAGCTTCAAAGGTGATTGCAAAGAGAAACCCCAGGGTCTATTGTGAGGCGTTGGCTGTTGAGGCTGAAATCTTGGATCCTTGTGATTGGCTAGCGATTCGCGACCCTATAGCAGACCACGAAGAGCGCGCGAAGCTTGAATCTCATCCGCACGTCCCGATTCCACGACCTCGACAATCCTGCTCATCTTTAGTTCTACTCATATCGATATTTATCAAGTGCTCCTTGTCCCCAAATTCACACCTTGCCGATGCAGTGGTGACCTTGGACGAATCTCAAAACCTAGGCGCATTTCAATCATGCGCAATGACTGTCGAGACGCTATCTTCGAATGTCGTTAACTACCTGGTGTGGAGGTATCTGCAGGAGGCCGGTAAGTCGCATATTACACGGCTGTCGGTGCAATCACTGACAATCTTCGAGGCTTTGGATCTGCCGCGGTGCACTTGCAGAAAGAATGGGTCCGCGACCCTCAAGAGCTTCCGTTCGCGAGTAACGTCAAGAAGAATGCTATGGTCGAGCTCTTGCAGGATGGGCTATACCTCAATCATCTTGAAGCTGGGGTCAAAGGAGTCAGTCATGGCCTTCCTGTGGCGATCGAGGACGCTAACTCCTTCAGTCTCACTCATCCCCACGGTTTGGAGATGATCACGGCAGCCAATACTCGATTCATCGTAGCGGAGGTCCTGTACTGAGGGCCGAGGATGACTACAATGACATACCCCATGAGACCAATGGTACATTACACGATAATGGGTCAAAGAAAGGGCCAAGGCGGAAGAAGAAGAGTAGTGGGCCGGAACGTTTGAATGGCGACGCGATGGAGATCGAGCCCAATGGTGTGCATTCACCTTCGCGTGGAGAATCAGAGGCTCTGGTCTCTGATGTCGAATCCCCAAATGTTGAAGAGGTACAAACCACAACCTTAGTCCAAGGAAGGAGTCTGGATGTTCAGACGGAAAAGATTGCAGAACTCGCTCCAAGCACCATAATCACCAGTGTTGACAAGCCAGGGTCTATCATCAATCACGTCATGTGGGGCCACGACAATGACACTGATAGAGACGTTCTGTTGGTTGCAGGCGACTCTTTACTTCGATTCTACGATGTTCCCACCTCCCAGACTCTACAGTCCACAGCGGGCGAACTCCGCAACGTAGACTATCCACTACCCTTCAACAGTTTCGATGTGTCAGCGTTTGCTTGGAAAGGACCTAGTGAACCTGGTTGCGCTGCATTCGCAACACAGGAGCGTATTACCAACGAAATGAGCGAGTCTATGTCTGATTATAAGTTGAGCCTGATTGAAGGGAACGAGTACCGCATGATCTCTTCTCTCGGTGGGATGATATTCCAAATCACTTGGAATCAAGCAAGTCAGCTTCTGCTGACTATTTCTGGTAATGATGTCGCTGGTTTGATTCGCATTTGGAAGCAGGACTTCTCATACGTGTCATATGCAACTGATCAGCCTCTTTTGGATTGTCAATGGTTGTTTGACACACGGTTCGTTGTGTGTGGTGAAAAATTCCTGAGCATTCTCGAACTGGATGCTCTTTCAAGCGAGATCAGGGTCTTGAAAAACTTTGATACCGGCAGGGACTGGGATAGAGTCTGTTTTGATCCGATTTGCAGATTTATCGCTTGCAAATCTCTTGACGGCGACGCTGTCGCTCTCGCACACCTTGAAGACGCAACACTGCGAATTCAAACTTTCGACGTCGCACCTGTCACCGATATTGCATTCCAGCCTATCCCGAATCCAGCTTCACATACTGCAGAATCTGCGCGTCTACTTGCGGCATCATTTCACCATGGGTACATCCAAGTATGGAACGTAAAGGAAGGCTTCGATCACGTGTACCGAGTCGAGCTTGAGGATCGACCAGTAGGCGCCATAGCATTTTCTCCGGACGGTTTTCTCCTTGCTGCTGCTGGTATGGACACTGTGTCTATATGGCAAGCTGAACACGGAGGAACGCCAAAAGCTCAATGGCATGGTTCTGAAGAAGAACACTGGGCTATGCCTGGTAGCGACAAAGATGCGCAAGACCCTCTGCACCGGCTTGCGTGGGACGCGGACAGCAAGCGTTTGGCGTTCGCCCTGGGGAATCAGGTATGTGTTGCGTGCATTAATACCACCTGATATGCCCAGTTAACTTGTCTATAGTTCGCTCTCATTAACTTCCAGAGGTGAGAAGGTCGCAAATATAGCGTTCAATCGCCGTTTTGTGCACTCGATGCAACAACTGAGATAAACGAGCTCCACTTTGGCCAGTAGTGCTGCGAACAGGACGCCCTAACCACGGTGGATCCAACATTTGCTGCCTGTAGATGTATCGCACACAGCAGATGAATCGGGGTCGTCGGTACTATTCTGACGAATCGTCTCCAAATGCGCCAGTAACAGACTCCGCCAGGTCGCTTCGACATCCATGGATATACAGGGTCAATAAGTCACAATTCGACGCCATTGACGCCGCCAGTTGTCCAACAGGCTCTTGAACTGCCGTAAAGAGAAGATAGACTAATCCGAGGCCTTCGTTTAAAGTGGGTGCGTGGTGGGGCGAGTGGATACGATATGCCGCAGCGGAGCCTGGGGGGCGCTTACCAAGCCAAATGAAGCAGTCAAACCTTGCTTGCAAGTACAAATTAGCTTGACATCGACATCATGAACCGACTACCTCCGACCTACAGCTCCAGAAGAGATAGGAATAGGAATCTCAGGTCCGCTAGGTCGTGAGCGCCTAGCTTCCGTATGTGTCTCGCTCTGCAAGACATTGCCATCCAAAGTGGATCATGTCTCAGTAGGTGATCCACATTAGCATGCCGGCTCCACAGGCGATCGAATACGACAGTCTGGGTATGGTTTAGCATAGAAGGACTGCTAGAAGTGGCGCTAGATAAATGTCCTTTCACTGTATCAAACCAAAGTTGTATCGTACTTCTTTATTTCGTCAATTCTTCTAGATCTACCTATTCTATTCAAATGTCTGTTGCTCCTCGTCCCGCGTTCGCAGAGGTGGTGAGAGTAAGCGAGAGATTAAAGACTCCGCACCTCGACTCAAATGGTAATACTGTTCAGCCTGATACTCCAAATGGCGGACTATCCTACCACTTGTGTGATGCCCCCGTTGAGAACTTCAGACCAGTCAAGGTCCTTGTGATAGGAGCTGGCTACTCAGGAATTTTGTGTGGAATAAGGATTCCCGAGAGGATCCGCAATGTCGATGTGGCAATCTATGATAAGAATAGCGGTATCGGTGGTGCGTGGTACGAGAACAGGTGCGACGTATCCCAAGAATGACGTCGTAGCATAGCTCATTTTACGCCAGATATCCCGGATGTGCGTGCGATGTACCTTGTATGATCACACTCTCCTTTACGAGCAGCGCATACTGATGAGGTAACAGCACACTCGTACCAATACTCATTCGAGCCAAACCCAGAGTGGACCTCGTTATACGCGCCGGCCAACGAGATACGGCAGTACCTTACGCGCACTGCTAAGAAATACGGTGTAGATCGATTTATCAAGTTGAATCACAAAGTCACGAGATGCCGATACAATGGCGACACTGGAAAGTGGCACCTCACCATTGTCAATTTACTTTCGGGTCAGATCTCTGAAGATGTAGGAGACATCTTAATAAGTGGAAGAGGCAACCTGAATAGTATATCTTGGCCCAAGATCAAGGGCCTAGAGACTTTCAAAGGCGAATTAATGCATTCCGCTAGTTGGAACGTAAAGTACGTGGTCAAAAAAAATCAAGCTTTTTTTGTGCTTATTGACAAGTACTATAGCTACGATTTTACAGCGAAGCGGATAGGAGTCATCGGATCTGGCAGTTCCGCAATTCAAATCATTCCTCAGTTGCAAAAAGTGCCCGGCGCTCGTCTATCATGCTTCATTCGAAGTCCCACGTGGATTAGTCCTCCATTCGGACAGCAGCTTTGGGACACACTGGGCATGAAAGGAACTGAAAGTGAGCATAATGCCATGAACGCAAACTAGATCAAACCCTGATATCAAAGCAGTACCTGAAGAACTCCGAGAAACTCTCAAGATGGATCCTGCCGAATATCTCAAGTTTCGCCTACGTATTGAAGAGTACGGCAACTCAATCCACGGATCTACGTTTAGAGGTTCTCCACAGCAGACGGCATCGCAAGCAGATTTCGAGGCCTATATGAAGTCTAAGCTTGCTGATAGACCAGATATATTAAACACTCTACGTCCGTCCTTTTCACCGGGCTGTCGCCGCCTAACCCCCGGTCCAGGGTTTTTGGAAGCACTAACCGAACCCAATGTTCAGGTCATCAAGGACGAGATTCGTGAGATTGAATTCAACGGTATCCGTACCGCAGACGGCACTTTGCATCGCATGGACGCCTTAGTGTGTGCCACGGGCTTCGACACCGGAGCTGCGCCACCGTTCCCGGTTGAAGGTGAAGGAGGCACACTTCTGCAAGCAAAATGGAAAGATCGGCCGACAAACTACCTCTCTGTCGCTGTGGATGAGTTCCCAAACCATTTCATGATGCTTGGTCCGAACGCTGCTATTGGCTCTGGATCTTTGACTATGATGATTGAAGGAGCGAATGATTACATTGTCAAATGCATCCGTAAGATCCAGAAAGAAAATATAAAGTCTATGGTGGTAAAGGCGGCACGAGTCCGCGACTTTACTGCGTACGTTGATGCGTATTTCGAGAAGACGGTCTACACAGAGGAATGCCGCAGTTGGTACAAGAAGAATGGCAAAGTGGTGGGCCTATGGCCTGGAAGTACGTTGCACTGCCTTGAGTCATTACGATCTCCACGCTGGGAGGATTTCGAGTACGAGTACATTGGAGAGTCTCGCGGCGTAGAGGTCAATAGGATGGCGTGGCTGGGAAATGGATGGAGTGAAAGGCAGCTGGAGAAGAAAGATCTCGCGTGGTATCTATATCCCGAGTTTCAGGAAGTGCCAGCTCCTGGAAAGCCAGAGGAGTCAGAGAGGTATAGGATACGCCCGTTCTCGCATTGATAATCAAGAGAGCCAATTATACAGGCTCTCGAGAGTTTGATAGAATGGATCAGGAACTCGTTGTCATACTCTGTCCTAATTAGTGGCTGGTAGACCGGCCACCGACTTCGGCAAGGTCGGCTTTTGAACTGACGCCATTGAATGGTGGGGCCGGCAGCTTCACCTGCATTGAAGATGAAGCTTGAATAATCACACACAATCTTCTGGTCCCCCGCAATGGTTCTGGCCTGAAGATCATGATTGTTACCTCCAATTGTTGTTTACGACGTACTTTCTTCGCCCTTACTACCAACTGTCCTCCTCGATCGCTGGCGAAACAGCAGACGCTCTCCATCCGACGGCGAGCGCTTTCGTGTAGTATGACTCGATCGGATCCATTCAAGCCCGCAGCGCGCGTTGCTGGTCAGCGACAAGATGTTTGGTGAGACAATTATTATCTCCCGCTAGCCTAGAGACTCATGTTTTCCTCCTCGCAGGACTATTGTAAACGAGGCGGCGGCGGCGGCACCTGAACACCTTCAGCCTGTCGTGAACATGGGGCAGGGCTTCTTTGGCTACAACCCACCAGACTTCGTCCTTGATGCGGCGAAATCTGCTCTAGATAGAGTCGAATGTAATCAATACTCGCCCACAAAAGGCCGACCCAGGTTAAAGAAAGCGCTTGCCGATGCATACTCGCCTTTTTATGGAAGGAAGCTTGATCCCGAGAAAGAAATCACAATCACAACAGGAGCCAATGAAGGTACACTAGATAATTATATACCGAGTACACCGGAGTGAACTAACACATGACCGAAGGAATGCTAAGTGCCTTCATGGCATTCATAGAAAAGGACGACGAGGTCATTGTTTTCGAGCCTTTCTTTGACCAATATGTCAGTAATATCGAAATGCCAGGAGGCAAGGTTGTCTATGTGCCTATGCACCCACCTCTACAGGGCGCAATGAAGACGACATCGGCTGCAGAGTGGTCGATAGATATGAAAGAGTTGGAGAGTGCGATTACCCCAAAGACGAGGATGATAGTTTTGAACACGCCTCACAATCCTATCGGGAAAGTGTTTTCAAAGGCTGAACTGCAAGCTATCGGTGATCTCTGCGTGAAGCATCAGATCATCATATTATCAGACGAAGTCTACGACACTTTATACTACGTCCCCTTCACCCGAATCGCGACACTGTCTCCAGAAATTGCGAAACTTACTATGACTGTTGGCTCAGGCGGAAAGAACTTCTACGCAACTGGCTGGCGCGTGGGCTGGCTTATCGGGCCAGAACATTTGATAAAATACGTTAGTGCTGCGCACACTCGGATTTGCTATAGCAGCGTCAGTCCGCTACAAGAAGCTACCGCAATTGGTTTCGAAGAGGCTGAGAAGCATGACTTTTGGAACAAGTCAAAGAAGGAGATGCAAGGCAAGATGAAGAAATTCAACACCATTTGGGATGAATTAGGACTTCCAGTAAGTGTCAGGTCCTGTCAGAACGCAATGGTATACGATCACTCACACCTGTCACAGTACTCTGATCCAGAGGGTGGATATTTCGTCCTGGTTAATATGGCCAAGGTTCAATTGCCCGAGGATTATGTGTTCCCGGATATCGTAGCTGACCGCCCGCGCGACT
Source organism: Pseudovirgaria hyperparasitica (assembly GCF_010093815.1). Taxonomy (NCBI): domain Eukaryota; kingdom Fungi; phylum Ascomycota; class Dothideomycetes; order Acrospermales; family Acrospermaceae; genus Pseudovirgaria; species Pseudovirgaria hyperparasitica. The sequence continues at coordinate 2,162,181 of NW_022985550.1, forward strand.
TCAAGTTATGCTGGTACCTCATCAAGGAGCTGGGCGTGGCTGCGATACCACCGACTGAGTTTTTCACCCCTGAGAATGCTCACATTGTCGAAGACTGGTTGAGATTCGCTGTCTGCAAGAATGACGATATCCTAGAGTCAGCCCAAGATAGATTGAGGAAAGGTCTTAAACAGTATATCAAATAGAAGTTTGGAACTAATGCATAGCCTGGCACAACAGGCAGCAGTTAAATCCGCTGTCCCGACTATTGTGTTGCTATCATTATGTGTAGTGTCTGTTTGCATCATAGGTCACGTTGTATTTACAGCACTAGGATGCGGATGAACCGTGTACATCAAACGACAAGAAGACCGCCCGGTACCCTATGCGATGCCAACCTCATGCAAAATGCAATGCACCAATGCACCAGGTCCCCAAACCGAGCCAACGCCACGCATGCAGACATATTACAACCCTCACAATCCTAAGAATACAAGCATACCACCACCGCCGAAACTCGCTATAGCAATTCCGATTCCTAGCGTGGCCCACGTCCAGAGACTATTCTTTGCGTCCATGCCGATTTTGACTGCCGCACTGTCAGTCTGCTCCGGCAACGGCTCGACGCCTAACCCACCACTTCCGCCGCCGCCACCTGTCCCGCTCGCACCCGGCACCGCAGTCAGTTCCGCTTCGAAGTGCTCGGCTTCGAACACAATTTCCTCGCTGGCGAAGTAGGTCTCGGTGCCGAACTGCACGAGGCCGATGTAGGTTTCGTACGGAATCAGGCCGTATCGGGGGAGGGCGTGGATGAGCGGCGTAACGTCGCCGGTGAAGGACGTGACGATTGTGGGCGAGACCCAGGAGTATACGGTCTGGCCGTTCGAGTTTGAGCCGTTGTACAGCGTGCTGTGTATTGCCATGTCAGTTCAACACGGGAGTAACAAAGAGTGTAAGTCAGGAACAACGCACAAATCGACGCCTTCGAGGGTCATATCGAGGATGCCGTTCGCGTCGGCGGCGAAGCCGATGGGCTGGCTGGCATCGCCCAGACGCGCAAACCAGATCATGATCTCGTACATCTGCTGGCTGGGCTGGGCGCTGCGGTCGCGGTCGGCGTCGCAGAAGAGGTCCATGACGACGTTGGCCTGGGTGCCGATGCCGGCGAGGGCGTCGGCGTTGGGTTGGGTGTTTGGGTCTTTGCTGGCGCTGCTGTCGAGGCTGCGCGGGGCCATGCTCCATGCGAGGGAGACGCTGAGGGATTGTAGCTCGGAGATCTGGATGGGGAGGGTGTCGGATTCGTATTGGAGGCGTGGGTACGCGTGGACGCGTGGAGGCGCGGAGAGCCAGTGCCAGATGGCGGAGAAGGCTGGTGGTGAGGAATCGGGGACCTTGTACAAGTCAGCTTTGCATACGCATCCATAGTGACCGACTTTTCCGCCATTTTTCACACTACATGTTTATGATGAACAGTATTCATAGTACAATTGTTCGTGAGGCCGTATTGATATGCATTAATTATTTCTCTCTATCTATAAGATACTATTTAATCTAAATTATTCCGCCGGCTGCTGTGAAAAGGGGAGGGGGGTATCCAGCTCAAAAGGCTTCCAAGTTATAAAAAAAAAGCAACAAAAGAAAACCAAAAAAAAAAAACCACCAAAGTTCAAATCTTGCCCGCCCACAGCAAGAACCGGTGAGCGAGGAAGAGATTGAAAGCAGTCAAGACGAGTAGCGGAATGGTATCATACCAGTGCAGCCTATGCCCCAGCGTCTGATACACGATACCAGCAACCGTCAATCCCACAATCGTCGTGTTCCACACCCACGCCACAATCCGCATCTCACGGAACTCATTGCTCTTGTGCACCTTGCTGTCGCCCGACGCCACCCACGTCAAGCCACGGCCGAGGATACGCTTCTTGATCGCGGCGGCGTACGCGTACATCTGGATCTGCTGGATGAACTGCACGTTGAAGCCGTACTCGGCCTTGGCCCAGGCGCGGATGATGATCAGGCCGTAGAGCACCGAGGGCACGGCAAAGGCCAAGTTGTAGTAGCGCACGTATTCGGGCCGGATCCAGATGAGGAGCATACCGGGGAGGGGCGCCATGAAGATGGAGAGGACGACGGCGGAGTAGTAGAGGAGACCGCAGAGGAAGCAGATCTTTTGCATGCGGTTGAGCGGCGATTTCCAGAATTCGGGGTTGGTTACGAGGGTGGTTGAGCCCTGTGCGGATGGATGTTAGTGGACTGTTACATATTTGGATCGGAAAGAAGTGTGCTGGGAGAACGTACCATGGCCCATCTCATCTGCTGGCTGAAGTACGCGCGCGGTGTATCAGGACAGACACCACAAGCCAGACAAAGCGGCAGATAGCGCAGCTTCCACCCACGACACATCGCATAGAAACCCGTGTGCACATCCTCCGAGAACCCAATCTCAGCCGTTCCACCGACCTCGACAAGCGACTCACGGCGATAGATAGCATTGCTGCCTACACACACCGACGCACCCCATTTATTCCGATTCGTCTGCACAACACGGTAGAACACCTCCTGAATCGCACCCGCACCCTGCTCAACCCACGACTGATCCGTCGTGGTGCGGAAAAACTGCGGCGTCTGCACAATACACGTATCCGGGTTGGCGAGATGCTCCGGCATAATCTCGAGCAGGAAGTCCGGACGAGGGCAGAAATCGGCGTCAAAGATGGAGAAGAAGGGCGCTTCGGTGCGGGCAAAGGCGTAGCGGAGGTTACCTGCTTTCTTCAGGTGCGGGCGGTTGTCGCGGACGATGTAGTTGTAGCCGAATTTTGTGGCGAGGGCCTTGACGTTGTCGTCGGCGCCGTCGTCGAGGACCCAGACTTTGATCTTGCCTTCGGGGTACTGCAGGGCGCTGACGTGGTTCCAGGTGTTTTCGAGGATGACCATGGGCTCCTTGCAGACGGGGAGGTAGATGTCGATGTCGGGGGCGGTGACGGGGTCGATGGGGTTCTCGGCCAGGATCTTGTTGTGCTCTTCCATGTTGAACTCGCCTCCACAGACTGAGGTCAGGTAGGAGACGATCATGTAGAGCTGGAGGAAAGCGACGAATGCACCAAACCAGTAGAAAGCAACCGATGAGAGGACGAACAGCCACATACCAGCAGAAAGACTGCAGAACGCCAACACACCGATTCCATGCAGACCGAGACGGTTTGTCTTGAGATATAGGACTTTCTCGGCGTCGGTTGGTGCTGTGGGCAAGACGAGCGGCGGCGACTCCGTAGGGCAGTATACACGTCTATACCACGCCTTGAAGCGAGGCCAGTAGTTGCCCTTAGTCTGTGCCGGTGTAGCAACTTCATCTACCGTGACTGCTGCGCCGGCGGACGCACTCTCGGGGTCTTCAATATCGATGGGTCCCTCTTGTTGATGCGGAGTCGAGCCAGGCACAACTGGAGCAGGGCCTGCTGACGGAGCCACCAAGGCCTTCGGACGGGCGGTGTCTGCGAACCAGTCATGATGGTCGGACTCTGTGCTTGTTGCGGCGGCAGCAGCGGCAGCAGTTGCGTTCAGCTGGGAGGAAGAAATAGAGCGTCTTAATGAAGCGCGAGCCGCCTTGTCAGAGTTCTCATTGTTGGTATCGCTTGCGGTGATACTCCAGCGTCGACTGACTGGGCGGCCGACAAGAGCTTCATCCTGTCCTGGCACCTGGCTTTCGTCGACTGAGTCGGGGCGAGAGACGGCACGGCTGGATGTATTGACTGAGTTGTCGTCTGCGCTGGATTCGGTGGGCGTTGCGTTCTGGCCCGAAGCTCGCTTTATTTGGTCCAATCGTATGCGTACCAGGCGGGGGTCAGCGGGGAAGTAGCTGTTATTTTGAGTGACTGAGCCATCTAGCGGGGTGTTGATGTCCTATTCCTCAGATTAGCTTCATATCGCGGAAGGCATTCATGTTGTGAAGGTGAAGTTTGAGTATAGGTGAAGTGCTAAGAGGTGCGGTAGGCCACTACCATATGCGCAATGAACTTCAGTACAGGAATCCAACTTACAGATTGGCTTTCATAGGCTGAAGAGCGAGATCCAGCTTGATCATGGGTAAGGTCCGGCGTTGCGTCGAAAGAGCGAACACTGTTTGTGCCACTATCACCACTATTGCTGCGAGCCTCCTGAGGAACCTTGGGGACCTTGTTCTCACGTCCCCCCTTCAGAAGTGTTTGGACTCTAGCAGCCAGAGGGGCAGCAGTCTGTCCAATAGTCCCACTGTTATCCTCGATATTCTGCTTGCCGGGTTGAACAACATTGTCGCCAAGAGAAACTTGTTGGATCTCGTCAGCAACAGCTGAACTGTCGATTGGCGCGGGCATTGCCTTATTCTCCGTGACACGGGGGGGGCTACGAAAGACCCGAAGCGAGGAGATATTTCTGAAGTGAAGGCTTTGTTGTTCAATCGAAGAAACAACTAGAGCAATGCTGGGAAGAAAGAAAGTCCAACCAGCTAGACGACGGGGCGTGAGGGCGAGTCTAATATCCCGTGGGGCTGTTGTGGCTATCACGAATGGACAGAACTTTCCATGCACGCGCTTTTTGAACAGCCTGTCCCACGCCAGGCCAGGGCGGAAACGCCGCACAATCTTCGAGGCCCCAAGTGAAGTCTAGCACCCAGGAGACCGCGATTCTCTCTCTCTAACACATACCTCCCCCAAAGGCTGGATCTGTCAGTATGCATAAAACGCCACCATCCAGCAGGGATTGAGGCTACGGAATGAGAAAGCGTGCATGGTATGGGCAGCAAGCACATGTGCCGCATTGGGGACACCGGCGCGATGCGATCCACAACAACAATCCGACTTTGGGGAGGGAGACACATGCTGGCCTGGCTCAATTAGCTACCGAGACCGGGTGGTGGAAACAACAACACATGTCGAAACAGGGGGCTGAAGCTTTTCTCACGGGGCTGCAGTACCGCTCAGTAGAAAAAAAAAATAAGTCATTGCCGATCTGGGTCGCGGGCGGTCCGCCGTGTTCGATACCTTTTCGGTCCGATAATTAGTCTGGCGCCAACCACAGGCACCGAAGCGAGTTGCCGCCCTAGGGGGGTCCTCTGGCCCACCGCGGAACCAAATCTAGACCTGGGACTGCTGACTAGCAGCCTTTGCACGCACGACAAGCCTTCTGCCTCAGCTGGAGGTTTTGTGCGGATCGTGTTCATCACGGCTAACGCTGCGCATATCTCTTGGCAATCACAACGCGGTTGGGAGACAAGCTCGCCCCAAGGTTCTTCGTCTGGCAAATCAATTTTCGTGGAGATGAAAGGGGAATGCCGCTGCCCAGAGATAAAACGTCAACAAGCAAAAGTCTGGCTCTGACAATCGTCTTGGCTTTGTCGATAGACCCTGCAGCATCGCCCTCTCGTACACCGCTCCAGCCCAGGGCCTCGACAACGAATTTTTTTGGAGCAAGAAAGTAGTCAGGCGGGATGCGTGTTTGTTTGACGTGTCACAACACCTCGACAACAACGTAGCCGGAGGAAGTGACTCAGCTACCGTGGTATTGGTCGGAGATTACTCTGAACCGTACGGGAGGAGAGTGGGAGAGTGGGCATGCTGTCGAACTTGTGGCGCTTAGGGGGTTATACTTGAGGAAGATAACCCCATCTTTCGGGCCGCGCTATGCCCGATAAAGCCAGCAGTCAATGGTTAAGAGACGGGTGTGTCCTGTATGATACCCCACCTAGCTCACGTAGAAACAGTCATGACCGGGCGTACCCACAGGGCCACGAACCTTAAACGGACCATGGACAGTTCACTCACCACAAAGGGGGCGTGTCTATCACGATTAATCGAGTGAACTATCTGAGAATCTGCAAACGCAATAAAAGTCATAGGAATTGATTCGCTCTCTATACAACAGTCCATAAAGAACGGCACGCCAAAGGGTACCATTAGTCCTCCTAGTTAGTCTAATACGTGCGCTATGGTATAATCAATCAATCAACCCCTAATATCGCTCAATACTCTTCTTCACCCAGGTGTCCACCCAATACTCTGCCCACCGCGCGCTCTAGCAATTAAGGCAGAAAAACAAAACAAAACAAACCCCCCAAAAAATGATCTACCGCCGCCGTTCTCGTGTCCCCATACACCCAACACTCTCCACCCTAAACCCCAGCCCTTCAAGAGGCCCCGTCTCCACCACCCCCCTAGCGTCGAACACCCAGCGCGGTAGTTCCATAGCAGGCGCGATCTTCTCCCACTGAACCTGCGCCGTGGAAGCATGCTTTGCCGCGCCAGTCTGCTGTCCTCGCGCACACTCGCCGCACCCAGCATCACACTCGGGCTCCACCGCAAACGCCTGCGGCATCTGCTTCGCGGCCCAGCGCTTCGCGGGCGTGAGCTGGCTCTGGATATGTGCGAAGCGTGACAGCGCGTCCTGCAGCTTTGCGGATCCGGCCTCGACGTTGAGACTGGCTTCGGGCAGGGGAGGATAGCGGAATTGATCCCACTCGGTGAGGATGAGGACGGCGGACGTGCCCTCGCAGGCCTCGTAGGGGTCTGCGTATGCGCGGATGGCGGTGCAGGAGGGTAGGTAGGCGCGCATTTCGGACTCGATGTCTGCGGGGGCGCAGCCGGGGTCGTAGATAGAGATTTCGGTGGGGCCTTCGGCGGCGAGTTGCTGGATGACGGGGATGGCGAGGGATTCGCGGGTGTCGCCGGTGTTCTTCTTGAAAGCGTAGCCGAAGACGGTGACGCGTTTGCCGAAGAGGGAGCCGTTGAGGGAGTGCATGACGCGGTGGACGAAGCGGTTGCCTTGCCATTCGTTCATGGCCACGACGCTCTTCCAGTAGGCGGCGACTTCGGGCAGGTCGAGCGATTCGGCGAGGTAGGAGAGGCTGAGGATGTCCTTCTTGAAGCAGGATCCGCCGAATCCGAGGCCGGATCCGAGGAATTTGGAGCCTATTCGCGGGTCTTGGCCGACTGCTTTGGAGATGTCTTTGATGTTTGCCCCTGTCTTCTCGCAGATGGCGCTGATGGAGTTGATGCTACTAATCCGCTGCGCAAGCATAGCGTTGGCAACCAGTTTCGCGAGTTCGGAAGACCAGGTATGGACATGTAGAATGGCTGATTCTGGCACCCAGCTGTAGACAGACGCCAGTCGCTTTGCTGCTGCAAGACCAGCGCTTGAAGTGCTCGAGCCGATAAGCACACGTGATGGATGTAGTAAATCTGAAATTGCCGTTCCTTCTGCCAAAAATTCAGGATTTGACAAGATCTCAAACGGTACGCCCGGTCGGTAAATGGATAACTGGCATATGTCAGCTCAACTGTGTTTCTGTTGTCAATGAACGGACGTACAATTTCTTGCAAAACTTCTGCCGTCCGACACGGCACTGTGCTTTTCTCCACAATGATCGATCCGGGCTTGGCTACACGAGCAATAGAACGCATCACCGACTCGAAAATCGCAGTGTTGGTTGCGGATCCTGCGCCTATGCCGCGCATCTTCGTTGGTGTATTCACGCTCAGGAACACAATATCTGCTTCCGCGATACTTTGGTCGCAGTCTGTAGAGAAGAACAGGTTTGGCGCGCGGCCTTGGATGGCATTTTGGCCGTGAGTATTGATACTTGACGTGCCGTCCCGGGCAACTCGCACAACATCGTACAGTCCAGGCTCGTGAATCGGAAGGTGCTTTGAATTCCACCTCCGGATCCTCGTGGCGTCTTTGTCGACTACTGTTACTTTGATGTTGGGATTTGCGAGAGCTACTACGGCTGCTGTAGGTCCGCCTGGAAACGTAATTTAGTATCAATCAGTAAGTATACAGAGAACGAGACTGCCTTACCAACATAGCCGGCTCCCACGAAGCATACTTTAGATACTTGATTCACTTCATTTTGACCAGCGGCCAAGGAGTCTTGATTTCTTGTGACTGTAGTCGAGGGTCCGTCACCATCAGACAGCGAGGAAACACTCGACGTCCGAGATAGAATGGGAGAAAAGAACGGCGAGGTATTCTGAGAATGCTCCGAAGGAGTAGAAACAGCCGACATGGTTGGTTGGTGCGAATCCAAAGAGCCTCGTCGCAACGACAGAGCGGATAACACTACGCTTTGAAGCGACGACACTGTTCTTCTGGTATCTGGACAAAAAAATCACTTTAAAGATGTATCGAACTGTGCATACAAAAAACGCTTGATCGAACCTCCGTCATTCTCTGTGCATAGTTTGGGACCCATCGCCCTTCATAAACTCCGCCCGCCGTTGGACGCGGCGGAAGGGCACTCTAGAAAGACGCCAGATTGAAAAGCCATCAAAACAGCCTACCGACACATGCCGCCAAACACACAAAAACCCATAGGGACACACACACCAGCCAAGGCCAGGCGGAAGTTGCCAAAAACGCAGCTGCGTGTATGGCGTCACAAGCTGAAGTCTGGCGTTTTGAACAAAAAAGTCTGGGCCTTAGCGAAATGAATGAATGCCGAGCACTAGCCACCAATGCAAGATTGCTAAGTATCAAGTCTCCCCCCCCCCCTGATCCCAATCTGGACGATTCCGTTTTGGGCCGACGACTCGCTTAGAGATGCAGGCATGGATAAACTATGCAGATCCACGTGGGATGGCGCCTCGGAGTAAGTCCACTACCGAATGCGGACACGCCCACCACTGCGCGGCGCTGTATGGGCAGGGCTGCGATCAATTATCGCTCAACCATGAGAACCTGACTGTACCTGACATGTGTCCGTCTTCATGCAGCTGCGTGGCGTGGCACATAACACTCCAACAACCCGCACGCACGCACTGCATGCACTGCATCTTAGTCATTCGCCGCATCGGGAGTACCGAAAAGTGCCAGGATCTGCTCTGCTCTGCTCTGATCTGACAACAAATGTGACAAGGCTGTTCGAACACGGAGGGTGGGTGGCTAGAACCCGCTCCTTTGGGTTCCCCCCAACAAGACCCGAAAGCGGGAGATCTGCGGCGATCTGACCTTGTCGCGCTCGTGTTGTGATATTGGCTTCGATGGGACACGGCAGGACAAGCACGCAAGCACGCAAGCACGCAAGCACGCAAGCAAGCAATCAATCAATCAATTTCAAGATAATACATGTCTTTTTTATCTTCAGCTGAAAGAAGGGCCTCTCCTCCTCTGCGCTTTGCCGCACTATGTAGTGATGATCTATGTCACGGTCCAGGCGTCAACTCTGAACGTAGTAAGATCGCGATAGGCGTGCACAAGCTCTTCGTTTGTGTTTCGGTCTGGAACGTGCATCACTGAACTCGTGACAAGGCAACGAGTCTTGGAATGTTTGGGGCATGGGGAACTTTTCTCGTTGAAGTTGATAGAAGAGATGTTCTCGTGTCTGTCTGTCTGTCTGTCTATCTATCTGTCTATCTATCTATCTGTCCGTCTGTCCACATGAGTCAGTAGCCAATGCCATGCATTGAATACATAATTGTCATGTCAAAAACCAAACTTACATCCATCTGGCCATGATTTTCCCGTCCAAGCTGCGATCAGCTGTGTGTAATTAATCGGCTTCTCAAGATCTCCGATTGCTGCATCACTGATTCCTGTTCCGTCGGTGACTTCAAAGTGTCGGGCGACATACCGGCCCGCTGGTATGCCTCTACGGCTCTGATCCTACGGGTGGATACCAGACAGTGGGTCTAGATAGCACAGGACAGGTGTAATCACATCGACTAAGAATGTCACACTTCTCAGTGGTGCATAACTGGTCATAGATCTTATTGATTGGTACATGCTTCACGAAACCCGGCTGAGTGAAATCGTAGTACTGGAAAGCCTACTAACCCCAAGGTCCACATCCCATTTAATTGATACTTATCATGCAAGGTTCGTCATAGCCTCTGCCGAACGATGTAGATCTGGACTCTAATCGGCGCTAGTAATCAGACAGAGAAGCGAGTGTCTATTTGATAAGCGTGAAAGATGCGTACAGTATAGATAGGCTCAAGCTGCGAGCCCTAACAGCCAAGGCCATTGGGGCATAGGCGACGCAATGACAGTAAGCATCTCTGTCAGGTATGGCTGTGTCAGTTTAACCCAGTGCTGTACCAGCCTAGTGAGACCCGGCTTGCCAAGGAAACCATCCCTACAGTAGTAACTTAGGTCTTTGCGAAATGTCAACTGAGTTGTGCTTATCGGTCGCGTCTTGCCGTGCATGAAGTTCCTTCTTTCGCGCCCGAAATCTTGCATCTCGTAGTCGCACAAGGGTGAAGTTAACATGTGGAATGCTATCATACTTGCGAGCATTTCCATATGCTTATGTGTTTCGCCGACAGGTATACTATCTGGAAAGATGAGGCCATGGAATACGAGCTTATCGACAGTTTCGAGCCAGTGCAGTCTCTGTACAATGTCCAAACCGTACGGAGTAGAGTAATATTCGCCGATCAGTCTATATTCGCTGCAAGCCGGTACTCTGAGGTGAAATATGTTTTTCTTGAACGAGCTGTGTATGAGTGGCTTGATCTCATCTTGTAGCTCGTGATTCATCAAGTAAATCAGACCAGTCTTGTCTGATGCGACCTTGACAGCGGCACGCTTGACGTCGATTGGTAGGTCCCTAGCTTCGCAGTCGACAGGAGCGAACACTTCCGCGTAAATGTAATTACGTAGTTCTCCCGGAAGATCCATGAGTCGGAATTTACAAGGAACCTCGACGATGACACGTTGCAGTCCCGGTGTACGCATAAGAGGCGAGAGAGGGTTTTCGTCACCCACCAAGGAGAGAGTTTTGTTACTGTCATACTCTGCGGTATGGAACGCTACTTGTCCTGAGGTGTTTTGACGCGTTACGACCGGGGGACTGGATTCTTTTATTCTCTGTGGATACGGTTCCTCGTCATCAGAACTCTCGTCATCTAACCTATCGTCAGTCTCGTATCCCGCTGAGAAGCTAAATATCCAAAGTCTATCCTTTGTCCTGTCAAACTTGTGACGCCGGCCTGCTTCATCCAGGTTTTTTTGATTTCCGACCGAGCGAGCAGTATCACGGCTGGTGTCATTTGTGTGGAGTTCCGACTGTATATCCGCATTGTCCTGTGACGTGTCTGGTGATCGATCGGACGCCGAGGTTCCGTAGGAGGCTTCCATAGGGACAACTTCTGCAGACGAAATGTCAGTGTTGACTCAACCTCGCCTGAGAGGAAGGTTGAAGTATCTGTATCAGTAATGGTGCAATCTGACAAGCGTCTAGGCACTTTGTCCTGCGCTATTTTACTTCGAGGAATATAGAGGACAACGTTCGAAATGAGGCTGGCCGGGCAATATACAGGGCAACTGGGCAGGAATGTTGGCATGGTGAGTCAGTGAAGCAGGTTTCGCTTCCTATCGATCGCGCCTGTCCAAGGGTGGCGAACAGTGTGTGCATTGTGATGGGCGTGATTCACCACACATTCAATTCATTTTCGTGCGACCTCTTCCCCTTCTTGCACCAGCTACGCTCGCACCTCGGCCAGAGGTTCCCTTGCCTCTGCTCTTAGCACCAGTGCTTGCTTGTCCTGGTCGGCCTTCTTTCACCCTCAGGTCTTCAACGAATCTATGCAGAAGAGACTCAAGCCCTTCGTTACGGCGGGCGAGCAAGAGGACGTCCGTTGTGTTGACCGTACTACGCCCAGCGTGTCTAGAACACACAAAAGTCAGTCCTTGCGTGCTGCACAGTGAAAGACTTGGGCTTACTTTGCGAAGGTCTCGAGATCTTTCGACGCGTTTGCTGAGGCATGTTGTTAGTATCACAGCAGTCTTTTGAGGCTGTCGTGGAAAACTGCTGCCTAAGCGAATATAGCGTACCTATCTGCGCCCAGACGAGCTCTGTCAAGGCGCCGATGAACTGTGGTGTGGCATTGAAGTTCTGTCGGAGGCATTCTTCGTCCACGAATTGACCAATGTGATACCAGAGGGCTGCTTTCAAGCGCTACGTATGCGTATGTAAGCTTAATGAAAAAATTCAGGTAGATATGCGTCTTACCTCTTCGGTAGCAGGATCAAGATCCGCCATTTCTGCGACTAGGGGGAGTGTCAATCAGAGTCCAGAGGTGATGTCGCAATGCCGCATGTGAGCGATGCCTGCGTGAATGCGGGGAGCACGCAGGAGGAAGACGCGCTATTTTGCAGGTACGCGTTGATAGCATCACGAGATCACGTGCATATGTCCAACGTCACCTCCTCTCCTTCTCCAGCTCTGCACATCCCATATACATTAGGTACTAATATTGTTAGTAACAAACATTCTCTAGTGCAAATATTCAGATTCTACTGTATCGTTCAGTAATAATTTCTTCATGAGGGTTGAAATTCGAGCGGACAGGCCTCAGCCAATAGGCGCACAGCTAATTCCGTCCACGTAAGTATCACGGTGCTCAAACTTGTTCCCGGAATCCTGATAAAATGAGCGTCGATACGCACGCACATGGCGTTTCAGAACGATTTCACCTGATACGATGAGTCAGAACAAAGGTTCCGCTCTCAGAGTCTTTGATCAGTAGTATCGGATGCATTTCAAGTCTATGAAGTGAATGATAAACACTGAAAAATGAACGACGAGAAGAATCATTCCTTTCAGTCCATTCTCTCGTTATCTTCCCCAGCATTAGTCCGCCTATCGAAAGGGCCTTCCGGCACCATTGACAAAACAGCCCAAGCTCGTCGAGCCGAGCCAATCATGCATTCAGGATTAACCATTCCACCCCCAGACTTCTCCAAAGTTGCCTCTGATCTCCGTGGTGAGCACCGCGATGATCACAGCACCATGTTGTCTGGCATTGAGATGGCCTATGAGAGTGCTGGTATTGACAAGCTAGAGGTCTGAAGTTGGTCTATCCCTGGCAAGTGTGTCGGTCAATATGTTGTCGACACCTTGATGGATGGTGTGGTCTGTATCAGTCAGCGCACAAAATACTCTATTTGCAAAATTTGTTCCATCGCTGGAGTGAGCATCCCGTTTGTGAGTAGGTACAACAAGATCCAAAATGGTAAAAGCGAAGACGAGAGCGAGCACAAAGAAGGCAGCGGCGGCACAGGTTGTCAAAGTGCCCCCTAAAGCCCTCCCGGTCACTCTCCTATCAGGCTTCCTGGTGATTATACACTGTCCAGAAGCAGGATATCGTCGTACTGATCAGGACTTTTAGGGAAGTGGAAAAACCACCCTTCTTCAGCATATCCTGCGTAGCGAGCATGGTCTCCGCATCGCCGTCATCGTGAACGATATTGGAGCCATCAACGTCGACGCATCTCTTATCAAACAGACTCACCATCTCACCCGTACAGAAGAGAAGGTCGTAGCGCTCCAGAATGGCTGCATCTGCTGCACGCTTCGTGGCGATCTCCTCGAGGAACTCGTCCGTCTCGCCGAGCTGCAGTCTTTCGACTACATCATCATCGAGAGCAGCGGCATCAGCGAACCTGAGCAAGTCGCCGAGACATTCGACGCTCGCCTCGCTGAAACGATGAACGAGATGGGCGAAGGACCAGAAGGTCTCGACGAGGCCATGATGAAAGTCCTTGAGCAACTGTAAGTCCTCCTGACCAAGAATATCAGACAAAAACATCAAAGCTCACTCGTCCCAGCAAACAAGCCGGCGGCCTCGAGAAATTCGCCCGCCTCGACACCACCGTCACCGTCATCGACGCCTTCACAATCTACCACGATTTTGAGACCACAGACCTCCTCTCCAGCCGCCGCGACGACGTGGTGCCCGAAGACGAGCGCACCGTCTCCGACCTGCTCGTCGACCAGATCGAATTCGCCGACGTCATCATCCTCAACAAGACCGATCTCGTGTCCCCGTCCACGCTGGAATCCATGCTCACGCTGATCAGAAAGCTCAACCACCGCGCCAAGATCATCACCTCCAAGTACAGCAAAATCGACGTCAAGGAGATTGTCAACACCGGCATGTTCAACCTCGAGCGCGCCCAGACCGGCTATGGCTGGCTGCAGGACCTGCACGAGATGACGCTGCGCGAAGTCAACGGCCGCAAGGCCATAGCACCCAAGCCCGAGACGGAAGAGTACAACGTGCGCAACTTTGTCTACACACGCCGCCGGCCCTTCCACCCTCTGCGGCTGTTCCAACTGCTGCACGACAAGTTCATCCTGCAGCTCGAGCACGGTGACGACGAAGAGGACGACGACGAGGCCATGGACGAAGACGAAGAGGAAGAAGAAGACGAAGACGACGAAATGGCCGACGCCGACGCTCACTCCTCGGACGCGTCGCCCGACGGCTCAGCTACATCTGGCGACCCGGTCGAGTACCCCGAGGTGCCCGAAAACGACGTCGTGCTTGCGAACAAGAAGGCCCATCCGTTGTTTGCGCGCCTGTTCCGCTCCAAGGGCGAGTTTCACCTTGCCACGCGGCACCACCGCGCCGGTGAGTGGTCGCAGGCAGGTGCCATGCTCACCCTGTCTGGAGGCCGGCCATGGTTCTGCACGATCCCGTCCAGCGAGTACGTTACTGGCAACGCGGAGATTGACGCGTTGGTCGAGCACGATATTGCTGCCGGTGGAGAATGGGGCGACCGAAGACAGGAGATCGTGTTCATCGGAGAGGCGCTGAATATCAAGGGTATTGAGGCAGTGCTAGACGAATGTCTGTTGACGGACAAGGAGATGTCGGTCTGGGAATCGATCATGAGGGACAAGGGACTGACTGTAGAAGGGAAGATGGATGCGTTGGCAGATGCTTTCGATGACGGATTTCCAGAGTGGCCGGAGGAGGAAGAGGAGGGCCATGAAGGACATGGACATGGGCCTGGAGAGCATGGCCTGAAGAGGCCGACTCATCGTATTACAAAGGATGGCGTTGTGAGGTGAGATGAATGGCACGTAGAATATTCGTTAGCGCCGCCGCATGGCGAAAAAGTTCAATGAGTAATATCGTTTCATGTCACATATCAGGCTCATGTGAACCCAGAGTCTACTATGCACAAGTCTAGCAGGCCGAGCAGGTGTTGATCTTGTGCGGAAGATGTGTGTATACTGGAGCTCTATGAAGACTAGATGCGCTTGGCATTCAGTCAGTCCCGATGCAACGGCCACTAGAGCTTGACGTCGATGGTAGCGATAGCAAGTACGTGCGAAGTTCTCAATGAAGTAAGACGATATTGCGTTCCTCGGGTACATTTCTTATGACAGGCTAGCTGGACTATGGACTCTGCCAAGCAGCCCACGATGAATCCTGGCGAGGAGTGTGTCCTGGCGTTGGCTTGGGACTGTACAGGAGCGCAGGAGAATATTCCGACCATCACTCGGTACGAGTAGTAAGCGATTGGAGCCAACAACCTACGGACGGGTCCTCACCAAGCACCTTGGCAGCATGGGTTGAGTGCCATCAGTCATTATGATGGTGACGACGAGTACATGGCGGAGACGCTAGACAAGACGTTGAAACTCAACGCTAGAATTTGGAAAGGATGACAAGGCCGATCGTAGCCCCGACCAAGTCTACTACCGGGCTGCAGCTGGACCGAACATGGTCGCGATACAGTGGTTGGTTCTTGGTACTTGGTCAAGTGATTGTTATCAGTCCGAGGATATAACGGTGGTGGATTATTAGTATGAGCCAGTATTGACCAAGACTCCAAGATCACAGTCAGGCCGTTTCAATCGATATGGGAGTTAGTGCAGGCTGGGCAGCCGTTACTGTAACTGCGGTGTGATGAGAGGCCTGGTAAGCGGTAAAGGTGGACTTGGAACGGACCACGAGTACGATGTTGCACAGTTCCAAGTTGCTATTGAGTACGTACTGGCACCCGCCTGCATCACTGAAGCTTTCCAGTCAACGTGTCTGCTGTGTTGTAGGAATTTAGAGTGCGCTGGTGGCACTTCTGACCGGAAACAGATGTTGGTGCGTAGGATGCAACATTGCTGAAATGCAAAGCGATTGGCGTGACGTTGACTTCCTGATGATGAAGATGATGAAGATGAGAATGTATCAGCATCTTAGATTGTGATGCAAGCAAGACGATTGGTGTTGATGGTGGAGAAGACATGAGGTTGAGCGGAAAGCAACGGAAGGCTTGGCAGACTGGCTGGAGCTGGCGGCGAATCGCAAGGTCCTCGAATATTCTTACTCACGTGGAACAGAGGACAGCACACACATAGTCATGGCAATACGGCGTTGCTGGGCAATTACAAGGTCCAAGACCACGGAGGAGTTAGGCGGGATAGCAACGATACGTCGGATACGATAAGCGCCCGAGTGTGCAGAATGTGCCAAGACAGGCATGGAGTTGCCTGACAACGCCCGGACGACGTTGTTGTGTGGTGGACATGGATGGCGATTCGATTGGCGAGGAGCGGAGGGGCCCAGCGGAAGATGTCTGTCCACATGTACCTAGCCTGCGATGTGGTAGATGCATAACCGTCGTGTCCAGCAAGCGCATAGATGGCATGGAACAATGGAAGCAAGGCAGACAAATGAATAAGACAATCAACTTGGAAACAACAATCACTTCCAAGCCTTGGAACTGCCATGGATATATAGGTGGAATCCAGCAAGGCAAGGTCAAATGGAAATGCCGTGAATTAATTGCCAAGGACGAGTGTGCTGCTGCGCCCGAAAAGCCCACTGTTGAGGTCCAGGATTCGGGGGCGCAGGATTGGTGGATGACTGGGCGGAAGACGGTTACTGTTACTGGAGCGTACATAAGTACCGTGTAGTAGTTATTGCCCCAGGCACAAAGCAATCAAATCGACATCGATCTGACTCTCAACGTCTTCACGCGCGCCCAAAGACACAACCACGCAGGCGGCTCGATGGGGATTCGGGGGGGGGTTTTGCAGGCGCAGATGTAGGCGCAGGCGCAAGTGCAGGTGCAGCAGGGTGCCGGTGCAGTCCCAGGAGAGAGGGGAGGCAGCGGAATCTGGGCTGGGCTGGGCTGGGCGGAAGGGCACATTTAGGGCTGCTTGTACCCAATCCTCCCCCCCAAGAACATTCCCCAAAGGCCACCAAAGCCCCCCAAAGCCCCCCAAAGCCAGCGCTCTTGTTTGCCTGCCTACCCCCCCGAAAAAGAAGAGAGACACCAGGACCAGGCGCGCCCTGTGCCCCCCCAAGTTGCACCACAAATCGGCGTTACAGCCAAGCCCGCAGCGTGGTCCATGGTCTTCTTGGCGCTGCCACCTCTTCCATCCTGCCCGCCCGTCTCCATCTCCCCCCTCAAATTCCCGGCCGCCGTCTCTCCAATACTCAACCGGCTCTATTGACTGGGACAGACTATTATTATTACCCTCTCATCAATACGCAGGGTCGAATGGCATTCTCTCCCCGGCCCACTGTAAAATAGTCATTATCGCATTCTGGAACCGTCTCGTAGGGCGCGATGCGCGATTGTCGACACCAGCACCCACGGCTGCCCATATAGCTAGCTATACAGTATACTGTACCTAATTACACCACGCCATCCTCAGCCTCCTTAAAAATGGCCAAGAGCTTGGGACGCCTCAGAGTAATTACACAGACTACTTCACCGCCTTATCCGTCTTCGTCAGCGCATGGCCGTGGGCAATGGGCAGTCGTTTGCGTTCTGTTCCAAGGCGGAGGCGTCCTGAGCTCCTGGTTGCAGGCGCAGAGATGCCGTGCCTCGCCCAGTACAAGGGCGGTCTAATTGGCCCGCCAAGTCACTTGGCATCTTCTTCCTTCAAACTTGTCCCCGTCGCCAAGCTCCTCCCAAGCAACAGCTGCTTTGATCATGTCCTCCCCAGCTTCTTGTCCTTTCTTGACCTCGTCTGCCGCGTGAGAAATGCTTCTTTCCGCTCCTCCTATATACATACCATGGCCATTCGTCCGCCAGCCTGCCTCGTGAGAAGCCAGAGCCTTCCTCCCAAACAGACTTGATATCATTTCCCCCCCTTTGGAAAGGAAACCACCTCACACAACACCACGAGAGAGTCTCGATAACCACTTTCACCATGCCCGCCTATCCGAACTCCCCTCCAACCGCATACTTTCCACCCTACAGCACCTCGCCAAAGAAGCCGTCACAGCCCATGTCCCAGATCTACCATCAACAAGCATACAGTCCTCTCCAACCCTCCTCGAACCGCTCCTCGTACCACCACCCGTCCCCCCAGAGTCCGCATACACTCCCAAGCCTCACCTCGTCCTCATTCAGTCATCATGACAGCGTCGTATCCTATCCAAAGTCACTCATGGACTCGTACGCCCCAAGTACCCGCTCAATCGTCTCCTACTCGCTGAAGCACGATACTCGCAAGGGCTCTCTGGCAACCGCAAACGCCTCCGAGCTCGAGAAAGCCTCCAGCGTCGACGAGCCTACCTATCCACCATCTGCTCTATCTCGCGATCCGGAGAAGAAGCGTGTACACTCACCCTCATCTCCTCGCCACTCCACTGTCCGCGCCTCATATCAACATCATGCCAGCGATCGGGGACTCGCAGGCACAGAAGACGATGCTGATCTGCCCGTGGATCTTCAGGCTAAGGCCTTTTCCATCCTCGTACGTTCACACATGCCTCCTTGTACAGACATACAAACAAACAACTAACGAAACTAGCTCTACCTCTCCACCCTCAACCCGCTCCTCTCCATCCTCATCACCATCTGGACCATCCTCGCCCTCCTCCTCAGCCCCGTCCTCATCCCGCTACGCATCGCCTCCTTCGAAACCCTCACCTACCCGCCTCTCCGCCTGCAGCTCCAACTCATCTACTCCTCGCATACCACCACCACCAACAACAAAAACGACATCCACACCCGCCCTGCAATGCTCATCCTCATTAACCTCCTCTCCCCCCTCCTCGCATTCGCCCTCGCAGCCGCATCCTGGACAACAACCCTCTTCTGGTTCTTCAGCGCCGTCCTGGGTGATCCAGCCGGTAAGGACGGGCATAACGACGGCAAGGCCGCTGTGCTCTGGCTGCGTGCCAAGTGGGAGCGGTGGCTGAGGCGGGGCTTGGTCGAGCGGCGGAGTCCGTATCAGCATGTTTGACATGGATTTTTGGTCTTCGGGTGGGGAGTCAAGAAGTATGCGTGAGCGAGCGAGCGATGCATTTGAATACTGGGTTTTTTTACATGGGCAATTTTGGATGTAGCATGGCGTCTGGTTGATATCACGGCTACGGCTGTGTGTGCATTTTTCTCGGTGTTTTTTTTTGGTATGGGGAATCTTTGCTGTAACGAAGTCTGTTATGGATGCATGTGTATATGTGTGTGTGAATAGACAAAGGGGGCAGGCATCTGGAGTGGAAACATCATGGTCATTTCGTCACGCATGAATGGGATGGACATGTGACGCATGTTCTGTAATACTAAAGAAATAATGGGGGACCGGCAATGAGGTATATCATGCAAGGCTTGAAACGAATATGGAAATACGTATTATGACATCTACTACTACTCTGACGGTGTTCACGTGACTTTTATAGTGAAGGTCAGTAGTAGTTTCAACAACGACTCCATCTATTCATCCGCAATCTACTTTCACTTCATCTTACTTTACTTTCCTTACTTGACTTACTTCTTCCGCGCAGCGCACACTTCCGCTGCCCCGCTCGCCTTCCACGCGCCTACTATCAGCTCCACGATCCCGTCCACGCCCTTGCCGTTCTTGACCTGTGCGAAGATCGTAGGCCCGCCTTCCCTGTTTCCCCAGACATATCGTCGTCAGCACTTTTCTTCTTTTCTTTCTTTCTTCGTCACCTAACTAGCGAGAGAGCTCTCCCTCCACTTTTGAACGCATGTCATATGGATGACCAAGACAGGGCAAGGCAAGAAGATATAGGGGTAAAGGAGGGAGGGGACATAAAGTAGGACAAAAGGCAGGAAAACCACGCACCGCATCTTCCGCGCATCCCTCTCCATAACCCCCAAATCACTCCCCACGGCATCCGCAATATCCGTCTTATTCACAACCAACAAATCACTCTGCGTGATCCCTGGCCCCCCTTTGCGCGGAATCTTATCCCCACCACTAACATCAATAACATAGATGATGTAGTCCGCCAGCTCGCGACTGTAGTTTGCCGCCAGATTGTCGCCGCCGCTCTCGATGAGGAGGATGTCGGTGGCGTGTTGGCGGTGGAGGTCCTCGAGCGCGGCGAGGTTGGTGGAGATGTCCTCGCGCACGGCGGCGTGCGGGCAGCCGCCGGTTTCGATGGCGCGGATGCGCGCGGCGGGCAGGGCGGCGTGCGCGATGAGGAAGTCGCCGTCTTCGCGTGTGAAGATGTCGTTTGTCACGGCGGCGATGGAGTGGGTGTCGCGCAGGGCGAGGCAGAGTTTGAGCTGTGTTGGGCGAGGGGGGGTTAGAGTGTCAATTTGCGCGTTGCTATGTTTGCGGGAGGTAGTCTTGGGTAGTTTATGCGTACCATGAGTGCTGTGGAATATATACAGTTAGCCTTGACTATATCTCCATCAAGAGTAGAAAAGGTAATTAGGAGACCCAAAAAAGAAACTACACACCAGTCTTGCCCGAACCTACAGGTCTACAAGTTCTTTCAGTCAACAGCCGTGATTCTCTTCTGTACCCGGGCAATTTCCCAGGTCGCAGTCCTGCTTCAAACCACCTACCCGCCTATCCCAACCGTAAACGCTCTTTCCCGAAAGTTCCGTCCGTCAACAATGGGCATCTCGCGGCCTAGGTACGAGCCTGGTCCGTCCAGGATCTCGTGGCTGTGGCCGTGGTCGCCGCCACCCGCGTGGGAGTGGCCGGCGCCGTCGTGGGAGTGTGACTGGGCCATGATGTTCTTCTGGATGATTGAGGGGGTTTCAGGTGGTATGAATCGTGCTGGATTCAATCAACGGTACTGTGTACAAGTGCTGGAACGAGGGCAGTTGGGTAATTAGGGAGAAGAAGAAGAGGTTGTTGTGGAGGGGTCGAGCGAGCTACCTCCATACATTCAACCTGCCCCTCCTCTCCACCACCAAGGGTCGGACCGAATGATCGTCGTTACAGCGCAATGCCTTTAACCTGATTATGGGCTGGACTGATGATAATGCGATCTGTTAGCTGCGAGGTTACCTTGTAAACTATGGCCAAGCCCTTGAACGGTAGAACCTAGCTGCATCACGACCTAATTCATCTTCATCTGATGCAGGGTTAATCATCGTGTTAAAAGCATTACAACCTCTCCGGGAACGCGCCGAGTTGTTACGATTCATACGCTTCAGTAGTTCAAGATCGAGGATGCAGGCTGACTCTGAAGAGTATACGGTATTATTATCATTATCTAAGTAGGTACACCCCGACTCCTCATCGTGAAGTCGTTCAACGTAGCGAATGTGCCTGAGGCCTCATAGCTCACAGAACGCGTGAACATCATCTCACGCGTCAATTTGGTATCATATGCATAACGCTCATAAACAGCCCCCCAACCAAAGACATGGATGCGCCATTCCATCACAGTAACGAAGTCTGCGCCTTATCGACACATATACATCGATCCTTGCTCACACAATTTTTTCGGGCCCCGAGATTTCTTTTCATGTTTGAGGTGATGCGAGTTATCCGCTTAGTAGTTTGTCGCTGGGCCGGTGTGGTATCCACCTGCACCGTTGACAGGCTTGCCAGCGCTATCATACGCAGCAGTGTTTCCGACGGTCGAGCCGGTGTATCCGGTCTCATGGCTTGGGCGCATGTCAGGCTGTCCGGCGGCGAGACCACCGGTAGCGAGCTCAGCGTCGCGAGCCTCGTGAGTGGTCTTTGGGCGCGAGCTGCGCTGCCAAAACTTGCGGTTGCCAGAGCCCGCAGTGTAGTTGTTAGCGGGCGAAGGGCCGAAACGCTTCTCGCGCTGGTGGTGACGACCGAGGAATAGCTGTACGACCGCAGAGATGGCAAAGAGGAAAGCGCCAATGATTGCAACAGCAAAGCAAACCTGATTGTAGCGACAAGCTCTGCCAAGCGAGACGGCGTAGGTCTGAGTATCGTTCGAGCCGATTCCGAAGTCACCGTCGAAGCCGGACGATGGCGAGTTGGACGGGCCGTTGCCGAATGGGGTTTCAACATTCCCGGTGCAGCTGGTCGCGTCGCGGGTCATGATGGCGATGGCGATGAAAGCTCCGCAGAAGAGGACATCGAGTACGATTGCGAGGAAGGCGAAGAAGGTCACGCCACCAAGACAGCAAGTGAACAGTACGGCGAGTATGGTATATAGCACAGCGGCGCCAGACATGCCCTCGATGGCCTTCTCTTGATTGGTGATAACCCAGTCGCGATCAGCCTTGACGGCGAGGAAGTAGGAGTAGAAACCGAGAATGATGGCCGCACAGCAGAAAGCCAGGGCGTAGAAGAGGGTTTGAATGATGCGCAGAGCTGCGCCTGCGAGTTTAGCCATTGCGAAAGGATGTGTTCGACGCGTTTGACTGTGTTTGTGTGTGTATGTGTGGAACGATAGTGTGGTGATGGAAGTGGACGACGCGACGAGTACGACGACGGAGCGACGCGGGTTTATTATAGAAAAATAGAGTGGCTTGGTGATGAAGAGATAGGGTGGAGCGACAGACTTTATGCAGACACAAGTGCAGAACAGGTGACTTCCAAGGTTGCGGACTATGACATCAAAATGGCTAATAGCTGTGCTTGTGCTTGCACAACAACCAGGAACAGGAACGTTCGATAGTGGTCCGTGCCCTGGACTGCTCCACCAAGGACATGGACGGCAACGTCATTAGTCTGTGGCTTTTCGACTTTTGAGCCTGAGAGTGCAGCGATCTGGGCACTGACTATTACTGACACCGATTATGGTACTGTAGGTAGTCTTCCACCATCATCAACTATTCTGCACGCGATCGCCTCCATCCTCGTTCTTGTCGTCGTCGTCGTCGCCGTTGTCGCCGCAAGTCATGCATCTGCTGCTGTTTCTGCCCACATCCTTGCATTTTCCCTCTCGCCATGTCGTATAGCTTCGGCTGCTCGCGGTGCACTGAAACTTTTGATTCGACCAGCCTGCAGCCATCACACGCTTCAAGCCTGCTTTCTCGTCTTTTGGTCGTGAGAGAAGTGGCAGGCCATACCACTTTCGCCTTGGTGGTTGGGCTAGTGCTACCTACTGTTCAGTAATACCTTGTTAATGTCGACAGCAGTAGTGTCTGCTCATTTCGTTTTGTGCATACCATCACCCTTGCACCCCATCATCTACCTCCAGGGCAGGGCAGTGTGACAGCTCAAGTTCAAACTCAAGCTCAAGCTCCACCATCATTGATCGTCATTGCACCGCCACCCGACTGCCGGCTGCCCACCGTCGACGATGTGTTGGTCACGATGATCCATCCGATCGTTCTTTAGACGTGAACGTGTCTGGGACCGCCTTAGGTAGATTAGGCATCGTATCTTCCTCGCACCTAGAGCGGGCGCGACTACCAAGTTGATTGTTGGCAGGAATCGACTAGTAATGCTGCATCGCTGGTTACAGCCATAATAACACTTGTGCAGCTTCTTCAGGCTCCACGTGCCAGGTCAGGAGAGATTACCCATGTGATCGGACTGTTCTTGGCCAATCACAGACACCGCTTGAACTTGCCTTCTGCTGTTTCATCTCACTGCACTGACCAATCGTTCTCTACACACATCAACTGTTATCATCAGTATTGTTGGTAGATATCATATTCCTTCACTATTTCCGAGAATCAGTCGTGCCTCTCGACGACTCTGCAATCCTATGGTATGATTATGATTACAAAGGCCGTTCAGATTCAAAGGCAAGGTGTATCGCATAAGACTCCCGAGCACCGTGATGTCCTCCTACATAAGACAAAGTCCGCATTTCACTCCAGCTTGTTTGCTTGTACCAGAATCTTGACCGTGTTGTCCTTGTTCCTGATAAGCTCCATGAATCCTCCCTCAACAACTTCATCAAACGCAATCTTCTTCGTAATCATGGCTTCTGGATTCATTCGTCCTTCAGAAATTGCGTTCAACACCAACTGGAAATCGCCGCCTTCATAAGTTGCAATGCCCATATAGCTGCGCTCTTTGAAGCAGAAGTCGTTTGGCGTGATGGTCGCATCTTTCTCCCAGATTGCAATGTTGACAATGGTTCCACGGGCCCTGACTGCAAGCACGCCTTGCTTGAAAGCAGCTTGTACTCCTGCACAGTCATATGCGACGTGCACGCCCCAGCCATCTGTCAGGTCACGACACCTCTGAACGATGTCCTCTTTCGTGGGATCCAGGATATGATCTGCTCCGAAGTGCCTTGCAAAATCTTTTCGCCGGCTCGACACTTCAGAGACAATGACGTTCTTGCAGCCTTTTGCCTTTAATGCTTGGATGACCGCAAGTCCTATCGGTCCTCCACCAAGAACCAGCGCGGAGTCATTGTCTTTGTAAGGGCTAAGTTCGACTGCGTGCCAGCCGACGGCGAGAGGCTCGATGAGTGCTACTCCTTGTTAGCGACTGAACAGCATCTTATCGGGCAAAACTCACCTCCTACTTCCAGCGACACGTTGTCGGGAAGCTTGTAGCAGCATGACTTCGGGAGAACAATATGCTCCGACAGACCACCACCCCAGCCTATGTCCGTTGTCAATTTCAATCTGGTATTACAAAGCTGCTGGTAGCCTACCGCTCAATCCCACGAATCCGTTAGAGTAACAGCAGTTGATGTAGCCAGCTTTGCACGCGCCGCAAGTGCCATCGTAGATGATGGGCTGTACGCACACCCGGTCGCCAATCTTGAACTCAGTCACATCGTCTGCTACCTCTTCAACGATACCGCTGAACTCATGTCCGAATGTCAATGGCACTGTCTCTCCAGTGATTGGGTGGGGAGTAGTCGGGCATAGACCTGGTCCGCCGAGGAACTCATGTAGGTCTGGAAACACGTCAGTCGCGCGACTCTGTCGACTCAACAACATGGCCTGGGATACTCACCACTTCCACAAATACCACACCATATCGGTTTCACCTGTCATTTGATAAGCGTTCACTCTCTCATCCAACTGCAAGGCGGTCTTGCAAACCTTGACTTGTCCCTTGTTGACCTGTGGTACAGGTATGGTGTCGATTCTGATGTCCTCTTTGCCATGAAAGCGTACAGCTTTCATAGTCTCGCCCGACGGCTCGGGAATCTGATGCTCTTGAGTATGTGACATTGTACGGTCCGCGTACTCTGAATTGATGGAGGGAGTAGAGGAGCCGTGCAGTCGGCGGAGGTCAAGAGGGACGATTGAGCCCAAATAGAAAGAGCAGAGCAGAGGCAAAACTTGTTAGCACGCGAAGGGCACAGTCGCGAACAAGGATCCATGGAGATTTAGAGATCGTGGGCCCCGCATCTGGCGCGTCGCATCGCACCAAGCTTAGAAAAAAAAGACGTGGTCTGATTGCCAATTGGGGCATCCCGGGCTTCCCAAACAGGGTATCCCCTGAGGCCCCGCGATTTCCGACTGCAGCTGGCTGCCGATAACCACGCGGAAGGCGGGGAGCAACAGGGCGATTCTGAAAGCTCCCTAGCTGCAACTCATTCCCAGGATCTTCGTTGACGATAGCTCTGTTCGGCAGATGCTCTAGAGGTTCAGGCAGTCTGTAGGAGAAAGTGAAGATCAGAATAGATGTGCGGTGAGAGGCAGCCAAGGCCAAGGCCAAGTCAGCATTCCATGCAGTGCCTGCGCCAAGCCATACTGGAGACTAGGAACTGGGAAACTGGAGAACTGGACACAAGAAACTGAAGATAATTACCTGACCGACTTCGGAGTCTCAGGACTGAGATAGATGCCAGGATGCATGGTTTACTGAGTGTTCGTGGCCTGAGGCCGCATCCTGCTGCCTGAGGCTGAAAGAGTGCGATTGGTGGAATGATAGAGGGCTCTCTTGCCCACTCAACCGTGCTCTCTCGCGCCTTCCTCGCGCAAACAATCCCCCGCGCTAACACCTGGCATTGGTCGTCATTCTGACATCCGGATGTACCATTGACGACGACCTTACTTACTTCACCTCACCTCACGCCCCGCCACATGGCTCGATATGAGAGAACACAGAAACAGACAAACACACCACTCAACAGCAGCACCTGTGTCAACAAGTGAAGATGCTCTAAGACGTGGCGTGGTAGCTTGGACATGAGGGGTTGTAGAGCTCAAGGATGCATGATGCCGTAGGGATGGAGACTGAATCAGAGTCTCGCGGGAGTTTTGCCGGGCGCCATAATTATGACTGCTTTGCCCTCCGCTCTCAGCACAGTGGGCACTATCGAAAGGCAGCTTGACCGAAGTTGATGCGCCTTCTATTGCTCGGGCATGACCTCACTGGCGGGATTTCTGGCCTTGACGTCTCGCTCATAGCTAGCTCAGGACTTCTGCACTTCTCTCACTATAAAATATCCACCCCGCCAGCTTTCAATTTGCCTCTTCAGTCAATTTTCCCCTCTATTCGACCACACCTCCATCCCATTTGTGTTGCCATCCCAATTGACAACTATGCCTTACCCAGAGACTGCCACCGGCTTCCAGGTCACTGACCTCAAGAACTGGAGCACCTTCACCAAGCAAGAAGTGAGCAGAGGATCTGGTCTCATCGAGTAACTGCCTCGCTGACACTCTTCGACAGTTCAAGCTCAAGCCCTTCGAAGACGACGATATCGACATTGCCATTGATGGTGAGACTCCCGAGATTTGAATAAACAAGTACCATCTCTGACGCTGCTCCATTCTAGCTTGCGGTGTCTGTGCCTCCGATGTCCACACAATCAGCGGCGGCTGGAGTGAGGACGTTCCTCTCCCCCTCTGTGTGGGTCACGAAGTCATCGGACGCGTGATAAAGGTCGGCAAGAACGTCAAGGACATCAAAGTCGGCGACAGAGCTGGTGTGGGTGCTCAAGTCGGCGCCGACCTGACGTGCGGCCAATGCAAGCAGCAAAACGAGAACTACTGCCCCAACCAAATCGACACATACGGTGCCCCATATCCAGACGGCACGCTCTCCCAGGGCGGATACGCAAGCCACATACGCGCCCATCAGTACTTCACGTTCAAAATTCCCGACGGTCTAGACACTAATCTCGCAGCACCAATGCTCTGCGCCGGTCTCACAACCTACTCTCCCATAAAGCGACTCGGCGCCGCACCAGGAAAGAACATTGCAATCGTGGGCCTCGGAGGCCTAGGCCATTTCGGCGTCCTTTGGGGCGTCGCCCTCGGCGCAGACGTGACCGTCCTCTCACACTCGCCGTCCAAGAAAGATGACGCCCTCAAGCTCGGCGCGAAGCACTTTGTGTGCACCAAGGACAAGGACTGGGCAAAACCGCTAGCATTCAGCTTCGACTTCATCATCAACAGCGCCGACGCAACGGACAAGTTCAACCTGCCAGACTATTTCAGCACGCTCAAGGTCGGCGGCTCGTTCCACATGGTTGGTTTCCCCGACAATCCGCTGCCGGCCATCCAGGCGCAGGCTTTTGCCGGTACTGGTAACTACATGGGTGCCTCCCACATTGGCAATCACCAGGAGATGGTCGAGATGCTGCAGCTGGCGGCGGACCAGAAGATCAAGAGCTGGGTGCAAGAGATCAAAATCTCTGAAGCTGGCTGCAAGGAGGCGGTCGAGAAGGTCTACAACGGCGGCGAGAATGGTCCTAGGTACAGATACACACTGACTGGCTTTGACGAGGCATTCGGAAAGCGATACTAAAGTCTTCGAAGCGGAAGTGATGGTATTTTTTCCTTCTTCATTCATGTAGCATATATTAGAGAGAATTCCAACGCAGTTAATAGCACCCATTCCTCTCATGTACTCTCAATCGTGACAGACAATACGGGCCGTAGTATGGATAAGCTAACGATTCTATGATCTCAGGGTCCACTCAATCTCAGCTAACAACCCAAACCTTTGCAACCGAGAAATCACACAAAGACGTTATCATATTCAACACACAGGCACAATTTGCAAGACACAGAATTTCTCTATTCAAAAAGAGACCGAGATTTCGTCATATCTACTACATTGCGCCCACAATTCAGAGCAGTTTTTAATGCTCATGCTAGATTAAATGTATGTCCGCAACATCATTCGGAACATTCGTCCGTTTCGTCCAGGCAGGACAGGACCAAGTGAAAATATAATAAACCAACAAAAACGCCAGATCGAAACCGATATATGCCGCAGCAGCCGACACAGGTTTTTTTTCATGGATTTTTCTTCTTCTTCTCCAACCCCCTATGTATGATGTAGATGCTAATGAGATTCGTCATTCGGGGGTAGTGTTTTTTTCCTTCCCCGCGTCTTATTATAACATGCTCCTCCTCTTATTCGAGAACTTGTCGTACAAGTCCAACATCGGGCTCTTCGGATGGCGGCCTGGTGTCACGTGCGGCTCGGGTGTCTGGTAGTAGCTGCTAGGGATCTTGAGATTCCGCTTGACCAGACCGCGAGACCTGCCAATCGGTACGACGCCCGACACCATATACAAGTGGCCGACCTGGTCAGACTGGGCGTCCATCTCGACGAACCAGTTCGAGTTGTATTGCTTCCGGATAGGACCCCGACCACATGCCCCATTCAATTCTGCGCTCGGCGGCGAATTCATTGCTATCGCGAACATGTTTGGCGGCTCGGTGTAGTCGGTGATGAAACCCCTCTCTAATATGAAGTACAGGCATACAAGCAGGTTCATTGTGAAGACGGTGAGCAGGACCACGTAGAAAGCTTTGGCGTTCTCGGAATGGACGCCGGATGTGTAAAGCTGGGACTGGATGAGAGTGTCAAATGGCTTGTAGGTACCATTCTTGAAGTTTTCTGGATTATAACTCTACAATCTCCACGTTAGTAGGTATTGGGAACACACATCGTGGAGTACAAACCGCGAGGTCGAATGGCGAATCTCGGACTCCCATAAGCAGCGTAGAGCTAGCCATGACGGCTAAAGCCTCACTGGGGCTTGGCATGCTGGTGTTTAGTTGGAAATCTTTGAGGGCCAAATGGGTCAGTACTCTCATGTTGCTCCCGTTACCAGCATGCAGCCCGTCGTTGAGATTGACGCCGTTGCCCCATTCCGAGCCCATCCATATCCAGTCTTTGCTCGCATTGGTGCCACCTTGGATTGCTGCATCTTCTGGATGCTTTTTATCGAACTGCATCTCCTGGTCTTCTTCCTCACAACTCGCTCGAAGTGATCCACGATTCACTCCATCAGCTACATACCGCGTGGCGCATTTCGCTGTCAAAGACGTTTTTATTGAGCAAAAGAGATAAGTTTCTCTGTCAAACAAGACTCGAGGGGGTCTACCAAGCATGTATATCTGCTCCCTGCCGTGCAATCCGGAATGATTCAGGATGGTGTTGTACTCGACGGGAAACCTCGGAAATATGGGGCGTGAATGTACTGTGTCAGGGAAGCTCGCTGTAGCATTGTCATAAGATACTAGACCATTCCCGCTCCAACCAAATAGATCATCCATCATAGTCTCATTGCTTGGTGCTTGGAGACCCCCACTGATAGTCTCAAAACTACCAGCATTCCAATTGTCGATGATTAAGGATTGTTGCTCCGGATCTCCCGTTTCCCAGGACTCATAAATGATGGGTTCCAGGTCTTCACGATACAGGTTCACACAGGTGACATGTACGACAGGCGACACAACAGAAGCACGTAGGGAGTAGACCCCCTGCCCGTCTAGATCTGACGGCTGCAAGATACCGTTGCTAGCATTCACAGCAGCTGACATGACGCCTACATGAGGCATAGCCAAATGGACTTGGTGTATGACTCGGTCAAGGTTGAATTCTTTGGAGGATTCCTCAACTGTCTTGACATCGATCCAAGAGCCAGTGACTTCGGTTTGGTTTTCCCACAACGCGATCCCACGTGGCCGCGTCTTCATGTCTTGCGTAGCATTCAAATCTGGTGCAGTCCATAGGCCAAAATACTGAATGTAATTCTGGTAAGACTGGGCGGCGTATTCGATTTGTAGACAGCTAAGATGGGCTTGTTTGAGACCAGTTGAGTTGGAATAAGTATTATTGTCGGCTGGATTCGATGGGTCTCCAAGGTCGTTTAGCTGCGGCGTTCTGCATTGACTAGCGACGTGGACCGCATTCCCAAAACCTGTTAGGATGGGATTTTGTAAAGCCTGGGGCCCCCATTTATTGAACTTCAGTTGTGGTTGTACCAGAGCAGTGGCAGCGGATGTGTACAAAGTAGCCATTACGGCAGCCACCAGACTAAGAACACCAAGGACACTACAGCCAGCGTACCAAACGGTCTCCCAATGTGTAAAAAGGACTCCAGGCTGCATGATCCACGTCCGCATATTCATCTCCGCTATCGTAATTCCCCAGCCATTCTTCTTATTGAACGCTCTTCGAGACAATGCCTGTCCAAGAAACGCAACGAAGGCTGTAGCAAACGATAACTCGATAGTTTTTGCAAGTACAGATACCAGGATTATCGCTCCATTGGGATTCAACTTTGATTTGCTGTTGATCCAGGGATATGTTGGGCCACACACAGCTATCACTAGGAATAACCCCGAAAGGACTGTAGAGTAGACGGATAAGATATAAATGGTGAGACTCAGACAATGAGTGGAGTTCTGGTAGAACGTATTGTGGCTTATACAATCTCTGTTTGGATCCCACCCTGTAGTATATGCAGACCTTTTTGAGCGAGTAGACTGTCCCCGGTGGAGATGCTCGTCGTCGCCCCGCTCCAGGTAAGGGTCGTACTGGTCACCATGATCATCGTAGCGATCCGAATTCAACGATGAGATGGACGGCTTAGTATTTCGATGGCCTTTCCAATTGGCACCTTCTGGCACGCCATCTCCCCTATGAATTGTGTCTTGTTGGAATCCGTATGGTGAAACGGGTGACAAAAAACCTTCAGCCTGTTGTAGACCTGATGTTGTGTCTGCGGACTGAGCGGCCAATGGCTCATGGGAGCGAGGGCTTTGTTGCCTCGTCGATTGGTTCGGTCCTAGTGTGATAGGCTCGGGATCGTATGTTACTCTTTTCGCCGGTCGCCCAAGGGGAGGCGAGACTGGAGAGGTAGGGTCGTCTATGCCTAGACCGCGCGCAGCATCATCATCATCATCATCATCATTCTCACCCTCATCATCAAACGGGTTCACACTCGAAACGAGCGGTTCGTAGCCTGATCCGTGAGAGTGCGGAGAATATGAAAGATCTGCGAGCTCGGAAGAATCGAGATACGCCGGGTCGTGGGCGTCGCGAGGATCTGGCGGACTAGCAGACATGCCTTGAGAGTTGAGGGAATTTTTGGCGCCTTGCAGCCTGATCGAGCGTTGAGGTAGCTATCGCGGGTGTGGGTTGTTGGGTGGGGTAGACTGCCCGTGACGGGAGGCTCATCAAGCGCGACACTGGCTTCGAAGGGGCTGGGTATTCGCGGTCGCAATGGAAGATAGATGTGTAATGGATCCAGTGTGAGAGCGAGGAAGATGTAGAAGGGAGGAAATAAGAAACAAGGAAGTGAGGTTGTAAGGACGTGAAGAGTGGGAGCAGACGTAAAGGCCGTAAAGTTGAATGTTGGAAACCAGGGCATAACAATACCTTCTTATTATGATTATTGCACGGATGGCAAGCACAAAACGCCCAGAGCCAAAGCACAATCGCGGCACCGCATACTTCACGCTGTGGTCTTGCTTACTATGAGATACTACGACTACTAAGGTACTGTAGTCTGTGGGGGCCATGGAATGGGCAGCAAGGAATGTCTCGTCGTCATCTGCATTAGTCTGGAGGAGATGAGGATTAGTGCTCAGCCTTGCGTGCTGTCTTCCCTTCAGCCTCGTGCCACGCAGCTGCAATTACTAACCTCTTACGCCCGCAGCATATTGGAACACGTCCAATCACTTGCTGGACCCGTTTCGATGCTGTTGTACTGAGGCGCAGTTGAAACGCTGCTGATGGCTACTATTTCATTCGCCGGGCATCTGCATCGAGTCCTCGGCGTCATATCGCGTTGTTCAAGGCCCTGGACTCTTTATAATTAGAACACAGCACAGTACGGTGAACTGTTGCTTGGCTTGGCATACTGCATTGTACTATGTTTATATACAGCCTTGTTGTATATGTGTGTGTATGGGCAGACGACCATGCAAACCAATCGCCTTGTGTGAGCATCTAGTAAACGACCTGCACTTCGCTTCGTTGCTGCCCACGCTGCCGGCTAGCTTGCCTTCCGTCTGTCCTTAAACTTCCTTCCTCATTACAAGTACAACATGCTAAGTGCCGCTACTTCAAGCCAACGCAGAGAAGAAATCCCACCATTGTAACACTGTCCGTCGTTGTCACTCATATACCTCTCACAACCTGAAGCGCCATGGAATGCTGCATGTTGATGGTGCCCTGTGAGCGCTGCTTGTGTGTCTATGCGAAGCCAAAGTATTCGCTTCCGGCTGTCATGGCTGTGTAAAGCTGTTCGCGAAGTTTCTCGTAGCTGATATATTCTGGTAGATCGAGTTCTACGGTCATGTTAGCAATGCTACTAGCGTTCAGCATGATGAGAAGATGCTACTTACGATTGAAACAAGTGTGGGAGCTGGGCAGCCTGTCTTTGTTGCCTGGGTCCCGGTGGATGTTGAACTTGTTGAATCCGTTCATTCCTTCGAGCTCCTTGAACCCGTTCAACGGAACTTTGCTGGTTCCCGTGACAAACTGCAATAGCTTCGCACGCTCCTCTTTGTCAAAGGATCGTACTGCTCGCCAAAACCACTGTACTTGAGGAGCTGCCGCCGTGTAGCTGTGGTAATCGGTATTGTTTTTCCAGTCATCGACGTCGATATCGGGCAAACCAGATATAAGCAATTCAAGTTCCTGTTCGTTGAATATTGATATGAGCTCGGCTGGAATGATGTCATGGAATCCTTTAAGAAAGCTTTCCAATTGCTCCTGAACAGACCCGGTGAGTTTGTACTCCACCACGAGGCGTACGTATTCGTGCTTGTTTTCTTCTGTCACAGAGATATTGCGCCCATTCTCAATCAAATCAATCGTTTGAGCATCGCCAAAGTCGTCCGTCTCGGTGGAGAATGTTTCGGTTATGATGTCAGTGATGTCGTTCTCCAACATCCAGAGGAGTGACTTGTAGTATTCTACGTCGAGGCTTTCCATATCTTTGATGCTGACAGGCTTGCCAAGGATACGCTTGTACACAGCTCTACTGAAGTGGCAGTCGAGCACGCGGCCCTCATAGAGGGCTTTGCCGATGATACGACCGATGAATTTAAAGAAAGTGAGGTGCTCCGAGTTGACGCTACTCAAGCGGTTTGGATGGAAGGTAGTGCGATCAGATGCAACAGGGACAAATAGTGCGTAGTTTGCATCAAACATTTGTCTCGCGAGGACTTGAAACCATTCGCGTGTCACACCACCAGCATCAACACCCTCCTCTCCATGAAACCTAATGTTCAATTTTCCATACTTCATCTCATCAGCCGACTTGAAGTATAACGACCTGAATGAGTCAAGGAACACTTGATCACGTCGAACAGACAGTTGTAGAGGCTGGTGGGGTTGGCGGGTCTCAGTACGGCTGTGGAGGCGTCGGCTGAAGTAGTTGCGTTTGTTGTCGAACTCGAGAACCTTCGAGTTCCTTACCAGTAGGGAGAAGGAGCCGCTCATGAGTTTCGGATTGTGACGAACCAAATCGTTGAGGATCTTGCGATGATCCTCCGTGAAAGCGAAGAAAAGATTCTCCATGCGGCTCTCCGGTGGCGGACTAGACAGCGTGAACTCTTTCTGGTGGCTCTTCGCAGCATGAGAATCCTTCAAAGACGTATTTTTGCAAACTATCATTAGTATCTCTATAAGAGGTAGCAGGATCGTAGCTACGTTGAACATGTTCTCACGCTGGCGGATGGCCGCAAGGCACTCGCTTAGTTTGCCCCAGAGTGAAGCGAAGGTCGGATTCTCGTAGAGTCTGGTTAATATGTCTTCTTTTTGTGCAATTGAGAGACCTGCACTTGATTTGGCTGAATGTTTATCTTGCGCATCTGCACGTTTGGGATCAAACAAGTAGTCGAGAGCAGTCAATACACGAAGCAGTTTTGCCTGGTCAGAACTCGCAGGGGAGAAGTTGGCGAGCGCCAAACCTTGCACATCAGTCCCGGTACGGGCCGTCGATATCTGTATAACAAGCTCTGCAAGATCATTGAGAATCGACTGGCCAAGGTCTTGAGACTGACTTATCAACTCTTGACCGAAGACCTCTTTTGCGCCTGGAATTGCAGACAAGTAGCTAATCACCGACAAGGTGTCGCGAAACGTTTTGCTGCTGCATTCTCGAGCAGCCAAAATGTTAACTACGAGACGAAGATTGTAGTCCGGCACTTCAGGTGCCGTCAGAGCTTTCGGCTTCTTCAAGGTCTCATGCAAAGACTCTTCGGGCTTGTTACTTTCTGCCTGGGTAGTTGTAGAAGCCATACCAGTCGTAGAGGCTTCCGCAGTTGCAGCCATAGATACATCGACTGTGGTAGATGTACCGGCGGAGTTTGATATCGACAGACCAGTTGCATCGATAGCTGACGCCGTTACGGCGCTAGGTGTGGCAGGAACTCCCTCATTGGTCACTTGACCCAGCGCTTGCTCGACTTTCCCTTGTTCTTTCTTGACCAGTACCTGCAATGGTACAGTTATCTTTGAAAGCAGCGCCGCCAATTGCTCCATGACAATCGAACTTTCGATGATAACTTTACGATCCAGCAAACTAAGAAGGGCGTTCAATGGAAAACGGCTGACTTTGTTTTCTTTATTCTTCCCTTTCCGGGGTGTTTTGGTTTTCAGCGAAGCAGCTGTTGTTTCGTGCTCCGATAGGAAGAACGAAGGGATGTGACTATCCTTCTCAGCCAGGAATGATAAGGTAGTCAAACATTGTTGCACCACCATCAGGGGCGACAACTCGGAATGCGAAGAAGTGTATCCAGATATAGACCGCTTAGGCTGAGGTGTTTTTTGAAGTGTCGGTTGTTTCGCGCGTATTGTCAATTGAGCAAAGCTTCGTTCCACTGCGTTGACATCGGCACTCCCATCTTGTAGAATTGACAGTAAAATACTAATTACTTCGGCTCGATTCTGGCGGTTTTGACAAACGTTTTTCAAGGTCTCGTTCAGATAGCGTTTCTCCTGTGGAATAAACATGAGACGGAGCAGGGTCGCAATACCTGCCTTGTCTAACATTTGAGCTGCTGGTCGAGGTTTTGCTTTCTTCTGGCTTTCTTCGCCGATAGAGAGATTAAGTATTCGGGGTCTCTCCGCACGGTGTACGCCGTTGAACTGGTTCAAATGTCGATCTCCACCCAGGGCCCTAGCTTCCGCTGCGATATGAGCAGGTAGGTGCCCTAACATTTCTTCGTCCTGATCCATGAGCACGGCTTGCCGTAAGCCAGGATCAAGGGAAGCCAGAAAACTGGCTGGGTCCATTTCTTCCGCGCGAGGTGGAGGGGCTGCTCCACCAGCGTTCCCACGTCGACGTGCCTCTTCACGCTCACGGCGACGTCGATCTTGAGCTTCTTGCTGGAGGATTTCTTCGCGGATATCGGCGGGCAGCGCCTCGAGAAACTCTGGACTTATGTCTGTTGGAGCTTCGCCAGCAGCTACAGCTTCTGATCGCTGCTCAGCGACACGCTGCATGAGCACTTCCTCTCGTAACTCGTCTGGTAACGCCTCTAAGTATTCCATGTCGATGCCAAGATTCGTGATATCAATTTCTCGCCCTCGGATGGTCGTTGTAACTCGGGCCTGAGACTCGGACTCAGCGCCCTGTACTTCGTTGGCAATGTCAGCATCGTCAGCCTCCTCAGCCACCTCGACACCTTCCATAGCGTTAGATACTTCGTTTTCGTTCGCGAGATCTTGCCCAACTTCGGCTTGTTCGCGTGCGCGAGCTTCTGCTTCAGCTGCTTCTTTCTCCTCACGTTCCTTTTGCTCTTTAGCCTCCCGTTCAGCACGTTCCTTCTCTGCTTTCTCTCTGGCCTCAGCATCTTCTTTTGCCTTCCGTGCCTGTCTCTCAGCAAGCTCTTTCGCCTTTTGCTTGGCAGCCTCCATTGCTGGCGGAACTAGCAGTCTGAGGATGGAATTGATCAAACGCTGGCTTACATCCGCAGCGGTTGCACCATAGAGGATGCGTGCCTCGTCTACCCATCGTGTCTTTGTGTCAGTAGCCACGAAAGCTACTGCATCGTTGGGACTTTCGCGTGAACCGCGCGAGCCAGAGACATCGTGAGCTCTACGGAGGTCACGTCTCAAAGAGCTTTCATAGGTGCCGGGAAGAGGAGGTAGTTGATCCACGCGGGTTCCAAAAGAGAGGTGGATATTGCCATTGTGAGTTGTCACTGTTGGGCCACCACTGCCGATTGCGTTGATCAGGTTACTTATGAAAGAGACTGGACCGTCCCCTGCCATGAATCGACCGGATTGGAGAGGATCTATGCTGTGGAAAAAGTCCTGCATGGCCATGTGTCGGATAGCTCCGACTTGTGGGGCAGCAGGTGTCCGACCGGAGCGTTGCAAGAGAGGGTTGGTCCCATCATCCGGATTTCTGTTAGTACCGGGACGGTGAGATCGGTAAGCAAGAAGACCTCTGTCAGACCCCATCCATGGGTGTAAGCGATGTGCGTGAGTATGTCCGTGGTGATGATGCCCGTGGAGGTGATGAGCGCGCATTGGTGGTGGTGGATCGTCCCATCGCCATGCGCCACCTTCCTCCTCCTCGTCATCATCATAGTGATCGCCATACAAGAAGTCATCGCCTTCCTCATAGTCCACTTCTGCTTCTGCGTCCTCTTCGTCCACGTCGTCTACCTCATCGTCTTCTTCGACCATTTCGTCCTCTATAACGTACGTGGCTTGGTTCCCTCTTTCGCGGAATGTTTGCACAAGGCCATCCGCAGTATCATTGAGATTCATGAGGTTGTCTAGCGGTGGAAGGACAACATGTGCGTCATCTTCCATGTCATCCTGGCCAGGATAATCCTCTCCATTGTCTTCATTCTCCCATCCGTCTTCCTCACCAGATTCCCCACTCGATCCATCATCCTCTTCCGCTATGATTTCCACGTGATTCATGATATCGTCCATGTCTTCATCATCATCATCTTCTTCTTCTTCTTCGTCGTCGCCACTATCGTCGTCATCTTCATCTTCATCATCGTCCATATCCGAATCGCCATCGTCAATTGTAAGTTCGACTTCAGCAACGTCTCCAGAAAGTCCCTCAATCGGCCCTACTCCATCAATTTCGTCTTCGTCGTCGCTGATGGCATCTTCATTTCCATGTGGATTATCATCTTCAAATTCCATCTCATCCTCATAGTAACCATCGTCCATTTCGTCGTCCTCATCTTCTTCACCGTCCTCAGATTCTGACTCATATTCATCCTGACGAGTCGGATCTAGCAGACCCAAAGTCGAGTTCCTAAACAGGTCCGGAGTTGCCTCGCGTCCATCGACATCCGACAATGAGGACGAAGTGCTCGCAATGTCATCGTCCTCAAATTCTACTACGTTTGTCATTGATGCTGGAGCCGTACTGACCTCCACACCAGTAGATGTGAGCGTTCTCAGGGTTTTCAAAATATGTCTGACTGCCCTTTCTGCGTTAGGGTAATTGAGGTCGATTTCCGCGATGGCGCCCGTAAGTGAGACGACAAAATTCTTCTCATACATGATTTTGGACAGCTGCTTTTGAGAAGACATTTGACGGCTGTTGACGTGTGCCGGATTGTTGGGATCCGTGATCAATTTACCATTGATCATACGGTTGAATAGCTCGGCGAGCACCATCAGTCGAGCATATTTGGAGTCGAGAGGTTCTAGCGAAGCCGTCGCATCTCTGAACGATTTCAGTGCATGTTCTAGTACGAATCGCCGTACGTAGAGGAGTTCCATATCTTCATCTGCGTCATTGACTCCATCCGTCATGCTTGCGTATTTCTCCTCAGTCTTGGCACAAAGACCTACTATAGCCAACATAGCCCAGTTCGATGTTGCTGCTTGTTTACGATTTGCGGTATCCTCTGCATGACTCAAAGAAGCGACTGGGACAAGG
Organism: Pseudovirgaria hyperparasitica; assembly: GCF_010093815.1. NCBI lineage: Eukaryota > Fungi > Ascomycota > Dothideomycetes > Acrospermales > Acrospermaceae > Pseudovirgaria > Pseudovirgaria hyperparasitica. The sequence goes on from NW_022985550.1 coordinate 2,200,127, forward strand.
CTGTTCAACAGGTAGTTCAAAATCCCAGACCGCGGCTTCGAGGGTGTGCTCGCGTGGGGGTCTGCCTTTCTGGAAAAATTGATGAACTCGACCTTTGCACGATTGTATGATGATAAGAGCTCCGTCAAGCATTGGAGAATAAAGCATCGGTATATGAAGAAAGGATGTTGTTCAGCCTTGAAGTCTTGCTTTTCAGGTTTCTTCGCTTCCATAAGGCTCGGTGTAGAGTTCTGGGAGTCCCCTTCATTGCTGCTCCTGCCGATAACTGCGGCTGTAGAACTTTCGGCCGAATTATTAGAGGTAGTTGCAGTTGGCTTGTCTTCTACGTCTTTGTATGCAAGTAATTCGCACAGTAGGTAGTGTATCACCCCATCAGGAGTCTCCACCACAGGGCAGCGAAGCTCTTGCGTTTTCGTCCTCTCTTGCTTCTCTGGCTTTTTGCCTTCGGTAATTGAGCTCCTCTCGTTCTCGATAGCGACTGTTGTGGATACGGCTTCCACGCCATGTTTGGTACTCGGTTCGGTATTTGATTTTTGAGCAGGCTTGAGGGCAAGACTTTGAGGCCTTTGGCTTGGCTCCCAGCGTGGAAGCATAAGCTTTTCGTTTGTAACTTCAACAAAGATGTCAGGGTTCCTAATGGCCAGGTGATATAGATGCCTTGTGTAGCCTGTTGTATCTTTCTGACGACCTTCTCGGGTCTCAAATAGACTTTGAATCTCGCTTCTCATGATTTGTCGAATAGTTTCATCGTCCTCTACCATGTGGCGCAGTATAACTAGAAAAGCACTCTGAAGCTTTTCATTTGTGATGCCAGAGAGTTGTCTGACCATTAGGAACAGGCGCTGGATATTCTTCTTTTGACTGAGAAGAGTGGCAATCTCACGCTGGCGAGTTAGAATGACAAGAATGCGCGAAATAGCAAGGGCCAACACTTCGTCTTTCCCAACGTACGGTAATAGTTCAGTGATTGCCTTAAACAGAGCAATCTTCTGGTCTTTCCGAACAATGACTGTGGGTGCTGCGACAGTTGATATGTCAAAAGATGACTCTTCGCCGCTTGGCGGTGTCCATTGAATCTGCGGTGGCCGTGCATCATCGGAGAGGAGCATCTCTAACACCAGAAGGACAGGTCCTATCCAAGGAGAAGAGTCTTCTTTCCCTTGGCTAGGAAAAATCTTGACAAAGCTTAGCAGTGCTTCGAAATTATCCTGTAATTGTTCCAGAGTCGCATCGTAGAAAGGCTTGTCTTGCAACGTAAGTCCAAGAAGATGAGCAGAGGCCGCGATTTGCTTTGCGTTAGGCCGCAGGTCATCGTCGACTTGGAAAGATATTAGAGACTGGACAAGAGTCTGTCCAATCTCACGGCGTAAAGATACAGGATCTTGTGCCTTCGTGACCGCCGCGCTAATCAAATCAGACAGATCGAACGTGATGGCCTCGTGGGCATTGAGTACTTCCAGGGAACGATCAATCAGTATTGATCGAAGCTCATTGCGTTGATCATTAAGATCGTCGATTGTTATCATCTTGGAGCGAGCTTCGACTACAGTGAATTTCTCGAAGTAGGATGGGCCGGAATAGCTTGAGGAGCTGCTTCCACCAGCATTGTCCGTACGTGCGTGGGAGGCTTCGGCTTCGCCAGGCGCCAGCGCTGCAACATCTTCCATGATTATAGATTGATCCATCTCCGACGGCCCTATCGCTGTGCTTTCGGGCACTTGCATGGTAGTAAAATTAGTAGCTGCTGGGATACCCGCACTCCTCTGAGTTGCTTGTGTCATTTTGTTCTCATATCGAGGGATATCGTTCCTCGTTGGTCGAGAACTCCTTAGGAAAGCTTTGCAATACTCTATTGCCGCTGCCACATTATCGTTGCACCGATAGAGAGCCTCTCGGGCAAGGGACTCGTCAACATTTGGGAGATCAGTCAATTTCTTCATGCCGTCATCACTACGCATCTTCCAAGGTCGAAGGGTCGGATTGGCTCGGGGAAGTGGGCTGTCTGAACGTTTGAAGGCGTTACTTTCCCCCTCGGCTTCCAATACGATCTTCAATGTATCAACGAGGCTCTTGACGATAGGTATTGTGCACTTTTCCATCAGTTCAGCCTTCCAAAGTTGCATTACGGGACGCATGACAGTTAACCGGAGCTCAACAATAAATTGTCCGATCGAAAAATAGTCCTGAGTCTTCTCTCGGTCAGGTTGGGCGAGAGCGGCAGTCTGCACCGCTTCGCCAACAATCTTCGAATTGATTATTTGCGCGTAGAAGTTAAGTATGATTCGAATCCCACCAAAGGATAGGTCCAATAGACCTTGTTCTTCACTTGACAAGCTAGAACCGTCAGGAAGTGGTCGCGTCACTATCGTACTTGCTTCATTGATGAATGACTCGAGGATATGTTGGAGAGCCTCGAAGCCACCTTGGTTTTTGAAGCAAACCAGTATCAAAGTTATCGTCTGCGGAAATCCTCGTTCCATGGAGTCATCCAACATGACTCGGGATATTGATGTCAGAATCGTAATCCAGTAGGGATAGCGATCCTTCGCAGAGATTGAGTTTTTTGGAGGCGCGAACAATAGTTGGTCAATGGTAGCTTTGGCGATCTGATCGGCAACGACATAGGCACATTGCTTATGGTAATCCTTACTGCTACGACGGAATAGAAGCAACTTACCGAGAGACTGCAGAAAGGGAGTTATGGCCGTAGGCACGCGACAAAGAAGAAAGCGGAGTGTGCGGGTGTTCTTGAATCTAGCCGTTGCTGATTCCTTGACAACGCTGGACACAGCTGACTCCTGTTCGTTACCCGTAGCGCGAGCAACAGGGTCTCTGTTGGTAGTGGCTGGTGACGCGAGATCTGCCGGTGGCAATCGTCCCATGTCAAGCAAGCTGTCGAGCTCTTCCGAGTTCATGCCACTGCCCTTCACTCGCGTGGAACTTTCCCATTCCCGAGGCATGTTCCTTTGGAGTAGAACTTCCTCCCAAACGCAACTACGATGCAGTCTGCCGAGACTGTAAATGAGCCTAGAATATAGATCCGCAAGGTTGACTTGACTGAAGATGTTGTGGTTGGACCTCTGACTGAAGAACTGATTCTGGAACGCATAGCTCATTATCGCACACAGTGTTTGTACAGAGACAAGAGCTTTTACGTATTTTGTCCCATCTACAGTTCTGTCAAGATGCCCAATCTCAGTCCGCGGAATGCTTATTTTGCTGGTGGTGAAGGGACTGAAAAATGCCGTATCTTCAGCATGATCTATCAGAGGCTTCAGGACGTCGACTGCACGCTGAGCTCTGCTGATGAGCTGGGGTAGTACCAAGTGCGGCTTCTGCTCGATTAAGGGCTGAAGCACACGACAGAGATCCTCTAATGAATTTGCCCATGCGTCGTCTGAGACATTATAAGGCAACGATGGCATAATTGCAAAATCTATAAGCAATTCGATACCATCCCCTTCTGCGAATGCGAAGATCGAGTTCGAATTGGAAAAGAATCCGGTAAGAAACCTGCAGACTGCACCTATGTACTGAGTGGTGGAAGGTGTATCTTTTGCATCTTCACATTCAAGGACTTGATCGATAGCGGCGCTTCCTGTCGTTGATTGACCATCGAGAGGCTCTGCATCATGCATATCAAGATCATCATCGACAGAGCCTGAGGTAGGAGCTGCTTGCGGTTGGCCCTTATTGTGCAGCTGACTATCGCCTTGTAGTGCTTCCCGCCCTCCAGCAACGTGAAGCCGCCCGATATCATCTTCAAGCCATAGCTTAGCACCTGCGCCTAATTCAGACGCCCTTGCGAAGCAGAGCTTGCCAACACGCCCAATCATTACTGAAATGGCACCCACGATTTCCGACTTCAAATTGGGGTGATGTCGCACCAATTCGTCGAACGACGAGCCAAGGGTCCCTGCCATATCTTGCTCTTGTTCCATGGCCTTTACATGCACCGGGCTCTCAAACACCTCAAAGAAACTTTCCATTGCGCGAGAGTGTTTGAACAGCTTCATACCTGCCTCGTTCAGGCAAATCGCTCCAAACCCGGGAGGGATTTGGGACATGGCGTCTGCAGATGGAAGGATGCCAGGAGCCAATGGTTCGCTGGCTGGATGGTTGATTCGATTTAATAGACCGGCATCTGGCATTACAATCTGCACACGGGTCGATGAAGCTCCCTCTTCGTTGGGCGCCGGATCAGAGGAAGAGGTCATTTCAGAAAAGCTGGCTTGGGGTAGAGATCTTGAGATGACTGCTTCTAAGAACGCGTGACACAATCCTGCCTCGGCAACGACGGCATAACTTGTCGGCTCGTTATGGAGGAAGTTCGTCAGGATGGCGACAGCAGTACTCCATACTGTTGAACCAAAGATCTTGGCGTTCTCAAGTACTGTGCGCAGAGCTCGAAGCAGTTGCGGTGAGTCCATAAGGTTTCGAAGGAGTCGTTCGAAATTGGCATTTGCATGAGTCAACATACGATTTGTTAACTTTACAAGCCAGCGGAGATTCTGCTGCTGATGCCACTGAATTTCGTAGTCCGTAAGCTGTGTCTTATACTTGGAAGGCATAGTTTTGCCCTCTTTGACGTTGGAATAAGCGGAGTCAACTTGGAAAGAAGTAAGGTCAGCAATGCTATCCAAGCCCTTTGCATTGACAAATGATTGGAACGCATCCCTGATACTAAACAAGAATGAATCAAGAAATCCCAGAACCCTTGGATAGTTCCACTCGGCCTTTCTTGTGCGGAAGTTTAGTATTTCGACCAGAACTTCCAACAAACCAGCTGAGATTAAGGTTTCGCCAGTTCGCGGCTGACACATTGGCAAGCTATTCAGGAGGTCAAATATCGAATCCCGATATTCTTCCTGCGCTTCATCCGATGTGTCGTCATTCGCGAGTTCTGTCACAACCTTCCGCACCACATAAAACAAGACTCCATGGTTTACATTGACGCTCAGAGCGGCAACCACGTCACCAGACCGATTCTTGTGTTTTGTCAAAGATTCCAATGTTATGATAGCACAAGATTGCAATGCTGTCGAGACTTGCATCCTTGAGTTGCGTTGAGGTTGGACTAGTTCGGCTAATTGATATGGTAGCTGAAACCGACGTGGCTCATCATAGTCAGGTTGTGAGATCTTAGAATGAAATATGTTTTCGGAGAATACGTAGGCAAGATTAGCTATGGCGAGTAGGCGGACAGCAACAATATCTTCCCGCGCAGATCTAGTTGATGACATAGCAGATGCGACGCGTATGCGATGCAGTGTTTCGTACTGGTAGTCCTCAGGAATATCTTTGACCGACTCTTTCACGAGATCATGAATCGATGCAGATTGAAGCTTAGCGGCTGAAATCTCGAGAACCTTTGGCCCTGTCGAGCGGTCTGAATCTAGCTTGGTTGTAATGTCTGTTTCAGGGCTCGCAGGCGGATATTGCTGCTGACTCAGGTTCGAGCTTCGTCGTGCCGGTGTCGGTGTCACAGGGGTTTGCAAGAATTCAGGAATAACCTCTTCTGCATGCGAAGGTCTCGTGTTGGTGTCGTAAAATGTGAGTCGAACAGTTGCGCGTTTGTCGCCCTCCTCCTCTGTTGTAAGGCCAACTAGATCACCAGTAGCCCATTTCGGGCGTGTATCATCGTCGGATTTGTTGGCCGGCTTCTCTTTGCCTTTGCTAGCAGAAGGAATAGAGCCCGTAGGCTTGGCAAATGCCGAAGCTAATCTATGCATATTGTCCAGACTTATGGCGTAGTGACTCGAAAGTAAGATGGCATGCGATGATGTCGACGGCATTCTTTGCCTGGACGCATAGTAGCGCTGCGCAAGTCGTAAAGATAGATGAAGCGTGACTTTCAGCAGTGAAAGTGAGGTTGTGTTGAGCAGGTAATTGAGGTGGATGCTACTTGCGTAAAGATTACGGTTTCCACAATTGTCAAGAAGCAATCTGGTAAAGACCAGCACACTTTCGATAAGTTCATGGTCGCCATCTTCAGAAAATCCATTCTCATCGAGAGTGTCCTTGTCTGGTAACGAGGCTGATGGACTGTACTCTGCTCCTTCGCCTTTCAATAGCAGACGTCGTCCGAAGCACTCGGTTTGAGGGCCTCTTGTGAGGCCATACTCACTATTGAAAACTTCGAGTATTTGATCGAAACGATTTAGTGCTGGTATCCAGTGGTAGAGGTCGCCTCTGGGGAAGGGCCAGCCGCGTGGGAAAGAGGCTAGGTGTTTTGGTAATTGGTATAGTGGTATCGAAGCGGTGGCTTTCGCAAACTCCGACACAGCTGGTGACTAGGCACTAAAGTTAGAATGTAGATACATGGTTCGTCTGACAGACAAACTCACCAGTGTGACCTCATGGCGTGGCAAGGCAGACTTATTAATTTTCACCATGGCTACAGCTCACCCCGGAAGGCAGGCCTTCCTGCACCTTGAAGCTTGGACAGCTGCCGATTGTGGTCGTCCCAGATTCACTTGAGCGTATATGAGTGTGGTCCTCTTGCTCTGCCTAGACAGCTGGAGACTGTCATGTGTTATCAAGCTCGGCGAGTCAACGCTGCGTTTGGATAGCGGGTAACTGTTGAAACAAGGACAGCGATGAAGATCGGGAGTCCGATGCGAAGAAGTATACAGCGGGAGGACGGAACAGGGTGTCTATGCTACGGCCCTGTGAGGTTCAATTTTCGTCTCTGTGGGGTGAAGTGGATGTCTTCGTGAATATATGACGGTGACAGTAGTTTTACTGAGCAGACGAGTGCAGGTCGTCGATTCAGAAACTATGCCTGATCGGAGGGGCGGAGATGAAGTGTAACGAGTTCACAGTAGTGCAGTTACTGCAAATGTCGATTTTGGGTACGTCAGAGCTGTATAGGATTTGTTCGAGGGAGAGATGAGAGTGTGACTTTGATACAAAGCAGCGTTCGTCAATCGCGTCAAACAGGTCGCTGCGCCCGAATATTTGCCGCTCCGCTTGGGCACGCATTCACCAAGGCACATAGCGGCATAGCGAGGATGGATCACGAGGTGAGCTGTGCGCGAATGCTCTTAGCGTGCATATACCTGATGTTGTTGCCGACAGTCTTAACAAACAATCACTTTCATACACACGTTTCTCCTTCTGCCCCTCCAGTACCGCGCAGATTGATTGTCAGGCAGCGCTGTCACGGACCTGAAGCAGCTATGACTTCATGAGCACCGGTCTAGTCAACCATTCATAGCAAAGCAAGCAGTCCTCAAAAAAACACTCTTAAACAAGCTAGCAACACATCTTCCTCCCATTCCTGTCAACGCATCATTGCATTCCATCAACCTTTAAAAATCGTTGGTGCCGCTCGCTGAATCTTCAACAACTTTGCCCTCCACCAAGCGCAGTGTCTCTTCAATGACCAATAGATCTCTCTCAATTGTCTCTGCCCAGTTCTGGGTGTCGCCGATTTCATTGAGCTTCTTAGTCGACGTGTCCGCCAATTTCTGCCATTGAAGCCTCTCTTTGGCCAGCGCCGTAGTCTGCTTAGCCAATTCTGTCTCCTGCTTGGATATCCCTGCCGCGTTTGCATGAAGATCACTTGCGCGTGTCTTCATCTTCGAATCCAGCGACGTGCCGATAGAGTTCAGCGAGGCAGTAACAGCTGCCCTGGCTTCTGCTGTCCTCTGCTCTGGTTCATTTTGGGCTGACATGCTAGGCCTGGGCTTTGTTGAATTGTTTGCCTTGGAAAAAAGTAGGTCGGTATTATGCTTTCATGAATATGGGGGGATGCAGATCACATAAGTTGAATGGTACTGTCTGATAATTATTAGACTGGTCACGCTGATGCTCGGCTAAGTCTCGAATGACCACGTGTAACTCAAATGGTAGCCAAAAGGCAATAGTCTATACATTGACCTTCTCTGTTATCTTCACAGCGTAGAATATTTTGCTCACTGTCCTCTAGGGCCGTTTGCTAGAATGATGACCACGATGCCCGTTGCCAAACCCAATAATATAGATGTCAATGACTACCTACCATCGACCCGTAGACACCCTATTACAGAGGCCTTCTTACCTCTATCGCCACCCGTATCACGTGGGCGCTATCACTCCACAGTATATTGACTTGGCGTCTTTCTTTAATCTAAATTCATTGAGAACTAATACTATTTACTCTGGCGTTCCGGCAACTCAAGCCGCTTATTCCTTCAGATGAGAATATTCTAGGGCATTCGTGCTGTTGGTAATTACGAGCTTTTGTATTGGCTGAAGTTCTCCCACGTCTTCATAGCATATATTAGAAGGGGACTATGCGGCCTGTGGGCCTTATTGTGTGGTGGTATGACAAGAACCTCCTTTCACTTTGTGCGACTTAACTCTGGGGTTGTGCTATATTGCACGGGGAATTTATCTCCGTAGGACTTTTTATAATGCCTCGATGTTTGGCTTGTAATATTTCATGGCAGGTATCTGAATATCTCTGAAAAATCACTATGAAGTTTGTCCTCGTTTTGAGCATCGTAGCAGCGGTAGTGATCGTATATGCTCAAGTAGAGGAATATGGCAAGTGCGGAGGTTAGAGGTACTCGTGGACTCGCTCATAGATCACAATTGACTGATGTCGAGTCTAGGACAAGGATATAGTGGCTCAATAGCATGCGTGTCCGGCTATTTCTGCCAGTATCAGAATCAGTGGTATAGTCAATGTGTACCAGGAGCAGGTACGTATCATATCAAGACGGTATCAGGCCGAACCTAATGGTAACCAGCCCCAGTAACGACTCTTATCACCACGAAAACCTCTCATACAAATACAGTCACATCGGCGTTGCCAAGCTCGTCATCTACCAAGACACCAGTCCCGGGCACTTACGTTAAGACCAAAGGCCTCAAATTTACCATTGATGGTGTGACAAAGTACTTTGCTGGAACTAACTCATACTGGATTGCGTTCCTCACCAACAACGCTGATGTGGATCTTGTTCTCGACCATATGATCACCTCCGGCTTAAGAATTCTTCGTATCTGGGGTTTCAACGATGTCAACACCATTCCAGGCTCCGACACGGTCTATTTCCAATACCTCTCTGCCGGTACCGCAACTATCAACACTGGAGCCAACGGCCTCCAGCGTTTGGACTACGTCGTCAAAGCAGCCGAGGCTCGGGGCATGAAGCTCATTATCAATTTCGTCAATAATTGGAATGATTATGGCGGCATCAACGCATATGTCAACGCATATGGAGGGTCGAAGACTAGTTGGTACACGAATACAGCAGCACAAGGTCAGTACAAGGCATATATTAAGGCTGTGGTATCACGGTATATTACATCTACAGCCATATTTGCCTGGGAGCTAGGAAACGAGCCCAGGTGCAATGGATGCGATACGTACGTGATCTATAACGGAATGAGCATTGCTCAGGCTGATCATGTCAGATCCGTAATCTACGACTGGGCGACATCCACCAGTCAATACATCAAGTCGCTCGATAGCAATCATCTGGTCACACTTGGAGACGGTGAGTAACAAAACGTCACTTGGCTTAGATCATGGCTAGGATACTTACTTCATGCAGAGGGTTTCGGTCTCCCCGGCGACGGTAGCTATCCCTACACCTACAGCGAAGGTGTAGACTGGATCAAGAACCTAGGTATCTCAACCCTTGACTTTGGAACTTTCCACTTATACCCTTCATCCTGTAAGTCTACGATTACCAGAGACACACCTCGGTACTTAGTCTAATCGCCTTCTAGGGGGTACAACAAACGAATGGGGCAACTCATGGATTACTACCCACGCAGTTGCTTGCCAGGCAGCCGGAAAGCCGTGCCTCTTTGAAGAATGTACGTGAAGTGATTTGCTGGTAATGCCGCAACTGACACATTCCAGACGGCATAACCCTTGCATCTGATAAATGCTCGGTGGAAGGCAAATGGCAAAACACGTCTCTCGCCACTACCGGCATAGCTGGTGATCTATTTTGGGACTTCGGAGATACCATCTCCAGTGGCAAAACATCTGATGACGGGAATACGATCTTCTATAATACTGCAGATTGGACGTGCCTCGTTACTAACCATGTCAAGGCGATTGGATAGATCTTCCATCCTGTATTTAGGCATGGGTATCATAAGTCCTACGTAGGTATAGGAAGATATCCATGACGAATACCAACATGAGGATTTAACTTTTCCTTCAAGTCCCCTGGGGCTGCTCTTGCACAAATACAACAATCCTTCTAGAGCATGACGAGTGGTACGATGCCTAGTGCGTGTAATTTGCCCAGCTCTGGTGTCAAGTGCTCACGACGAGCCTGAAGCAGCCCGATGCGACTGCCAGTTTTAGGCTCACTCTAGTATTCTGCATGCCAACCTACATTCCTGGGGAGCGCAAGCCTTAAACTCATTCCTCACAACAATCTTGACTCTGCACTTTGCCTGAAACCTTTGCTGAAAATCAGGCATCTTTCTACAAACCAATTACCCTGGGTATGCCCATGTTCATTTGCCGTTCGTGGCAAATTTAGCGAGTGCTGGACCATATCTCTCCAGCTCTCTTTCCTTATTCTCCTTTGCCTTTGCATTATTTGCCTGTATTGCATCTTGCAGTCGCAACTTGTCGTAAGTGATTACGTTCTGCTGGCCCTTCTTGCGCATATGCTTTTTCAATGCAGAATTCCTTCCTCGAGCCTTCTTCGTCAGTTTCGCTACTATATCATCTGGTTTGCGATCCAAGTCTCTTTCACGGGCGCGCTGTTCTGCTGATGCCAGATCCAGGTTTCCGATGAAGTCGGGTTCTAGTGAGATCATCTCAGGTTGTAACTTATTGAGGAGAGATCTGACTTCTGTTTCCTGCCGTTGCTTAACGTTTTCGTAAGGGTTTACCTCTAAGGCGTCAAAGTTTGGCTCGCCGGCACCGGGAACAATGGCGCTGCTGAAGCCTGCAGAATGACCTATTCCGAGAATATCCTCGAATGGACACCACCTGATGCGGGATACGCTCTGACCTTCACCACCCCAACTCATATATGGGTTTTTAATCTTCATCTTGCCAAAAATGTCCCGCCATATTGATACCTGAGTGCCCCATCCAACGGCTACAAGCCCTTTGTCACTAATAGCTACACTCGAAGCTGGCCTATGTGTGAAATAGTCGCTGTCGACTGGTCTCTTGTAGTTTCGAATGTCCCACACGCTCAGAGTTCCGTCTTGAGCCCCAGATACCATGTATTTTCCGGCGCGATCGACAGCCACAGTATTAATGGGACTGCTACTACGGTGTGCCTGTATCCTCGCAAGAGCCGTTGAGGAGTTCGGTGACCAAAGTGTTATCTGGCCTTTGCCATGGCCCATGTGTAGAATCGCATTCCAAGGATTTTGGCACATTGCAGTGGTAGGTCCGAGGTGGGTAGAGATCTCAGAGACGATATGACCGATAGAAGTGTCAACATACTTCAGATGACCCTTCGGATTCTGCAGTTGTTATTATAAACACGAGGTTACCGGATGGGTTGATTCTGACGTACCGTAGTGCAAAGTAAAAAATGATACGGCAAGAATTCCATGTGTGAGACCTCATGTTGCTTTTTGAGCTTATGGATTTCAACGCCTTGACGGTCATATATGTAGACGCAGTCTTTCTGTGAAACAGCGAACGACTGATTATTGTGTAGCCATTTAACATCTCGAACCATTTCTTTAAGGTTGATTTCGCAGCCCAATCTGCCATTCCTCCATTCCATTGTCGCAACATGACCAGTTTTGCTAGCAAGAAGCAATTCTTTTCCGTTTCGAGTGTACTCCGCAAGATACGGACCCATAGGTAAATCGAGCTTGAATCCCTTCTTTCCTGTCTCCGTGGATACGCTTCGTTGTATTTCATCTTGCTTGACTTTGTACGTTCTTTCTATCTCGCCTTCGGGCTCCAAGAATCCAGCATCGTGCTCCTGCAGGATCTCTGCATCTCTTGCTGCCAGTATGGCCTTCTTATTCTTCTCCTCTACACGTTTTAGAGTCTCACGCAGTTTTTTGTCCCTAATGCTTTTTGTTCGCACTCTCTGGCCACGGCCGTACTTTTGGCGGGCTTCAGCTTCTCGTCGTCTTTCGACTTCGGCGTCAGTATCGTGCATCATGGCTCTGCTCGTGTGCGGTTGTTCACCGGCAGCTGTAAAAGCGATACTCATTGTGTTATGAATATCACCGTCAGCCGTTATATAGTCGAATGTTGGTAAAACGATGCGCAGCATGAAAGGTTTGTAGAATTCTAGGCCATGAATTTTGGTGTCCTATCGATAAGAAACCAGGCAGAAATCAGGCAGGCGTCAGGCATAGATTACTGAGGCACAAACCGTGTGTTATGCATGGTTTTCCACTTACTCAACCGTTATTCAGCTTTGATTATCTACTACCAGTATGGAGAGAGAGACGCGCTAGATTAATTGGTTCCGTCAGTCAACTTAAACTGTTACATTTTTTGGACAAAAGTTCCAACAATCATCCACGAGCTTTGTCACGTCACATCACAATAGTAAAATGATGATGAAAAAGTTCTTTCCTTGCCGAACAAATTGTGCGATTAATATTTCAGTTCACCCTTAAAGCCTAGAATGTCAAACTTGAAAGAATAAAGGTACAAGGTACTCATCAACATGTGCTCAGTATAGTCTATATTCACTAAACCTCCACATTTTTGAAAGACAACTCCCTCGTCGGGTCTGCCATTGAATGCACTCCGAATTCAAGATTTGGGAACCGCTCCGTCTGCCCTTCCGGCATCTTCATATCATACTTCTGCAACGTCTGTGCTACGATCATCTTGTATGTATTAGCTGTTAATCTCCACCGTGGCATCAGAGCCTTACCTTAATCTCATTGGCAGCAAAAAACCGGCCAACGCAGGCGTGACGACCGAAACCGAATGTCATTAAGTCCTTCGTGACGCTGACGAATTGATACCTTGATGCACCCTCAGCCCCCGAGTCGCGCAGTTCCGCAAATCGGAATGGCTTGAACTTTTCTGGCTCCGGATAGAGCTCGGGATCGCGAGATATTGCGTGACCGGCCACCTCTATCATGGTGCCGGCAGGGATGAACTGGCCGTTTGAGAGCGTGAAGGGTGCCATGACTTTCCGTCTCATGGAGACAGCACTGCCCAGGTGGAAGCGCATGCTCTCCTTAATGAAGGAGTCCATCTTACGGAGTTGTTGAAGCGCAGCAACAGTGAGGACGCCATTGTGTTCGGCGAGCACAGTGCGGATTTCTTCTCTTAGAGGAGTAATGTACTCAGGGTGCGCGGCGAGGTCATAAAAGACATTGGTACTGGTCATGGTGGTGGTGTGTATTGCGGCGAATGTCATACCGAGCTGAATGTAAGCAATATCTTCAGTCGACGACGTGCCATGCTTGTCGGCTTTTGTGATCAGCCAGGACAGAACGTCGTCAGGGAGGACTTCGCCGGAGGCAGCGAGGCAGCGGCGTTGTTTAAGAACTGGGGCAATGAGGTTGTTGAAATTTTCTTCCCTCTTGCGGAGGGTCTTGACCTCTGGGAGGAAGTTCCCTTTGAGCCTCTTAAGCCATGGACTTAGGCCCTTGACCTTGCGATGAGCATCCATGAGCTCGATCGTATATTTAATGGCTGACTCAATATAGTCCTCGTTATAGCAGAGTTCGGGTCCGACAAATATTCGTCCAGAAGCAATAGCCACGATTCTAAGGAGCTTCTGATGAATATTCACAGGCGTCCAACCTGCATTATCACCAATCTCTTTTCTCACCAGGGAGTTTACTTCGTCAAAAAGAACAGGATTGATGCGTACAAGAGCTGGTGTCAGATCGGCCTTGATGACATGAGGAGTGACGACCATGGAATGGAAAGCCGGAACCTTGGTGAACCTCTTCTCCATAGACTCCTCAAGAGCACCCTCAAAGCTGAGAACACTGTCGGGAAGTTTCCTCAGCTCATCGAGATATCGTGGAGATATGACCAATCTATCCTCGGTACCATCGGCCGTGGTGATTCGGAAGCCTGTGAAGGACTTGCATTTCTTACACCCCCTGAGATAGAGTTCCTTGCCATGCGCAAGATAGTAGTCCCGTCGTGCCTTTGCATTACCAATCTCCTCTCCAATCAGCGGAATCTGTGAAAGTGGATTTTTGGTGAGCAGACGTAAGGACAGGATAAACGCTGAACAAATAAAAGTGATGGTCGAGATGATGGGCACGTAGTCACCGACGCAAGTAAGTAGTTGGCTTTCCATCATCATGACCGTGTGATTAGGTGTCTGAGTATAGCGCAGCAAAGGTCGAAAGAGTGCTCAAGAGAGGACTATTAGTTAACATAAATAGACAAGTAGACACAATAGATCCTACGGAAAATGATCTGAGATGGTCAGAGTAGACAAACATCTCACTAGTCTCGAGTGACGCAAATTAGTATGGTGCGACAACAGGTATCATTGCGAATAAACTGTGTCCACGCGGTATTCAGGATGATAACAGTCATAGTTCTCTTCCGATTGGCGATGATCTAGCAAGATGGTTGCCTTGTGGCACATATATGGTATAGTGTTGACCTCGGCCAAGGCGCGCGTTGAGTTGGGATCCATGCGTTGGCTGGTGATCTGTGATGCCCAGTCGTGATCTTGTAGGGCAGTATGGGGAGTTTTCATGGGACTTCTGCCGTCTGTGTGTCCTTAGTATAGTTTCTAGGATATGTTAGGCTTAAGCGTCAATTAGGAGCGAATGCTGCTTGAACTTTAGTTAGTGTCAAGGTTAATGTATCTGATGGACGATTTTTCCTGACTACAACAAGAACCTGTGGAGGCGCAAACACTACTCTATTTAGTTAGCATTGATGGCTGAGAATGTCCTTGTTATGCGAAAGAATGTTCTTTCCACTGAGGAAGGTTTCTTATCCTTGCGTAGGCAGTAGGCACAGCCCCGGTGTGGCACCCAAAACCCTCCTGGGCGACACCCGAAGGTGTCTTCAAGGGTGAGTGTGAAGTGCGAGATCCGCGTATGAGGAGAGCCCTGGATTGTGTGCTACGATATGTAGCGTAGCAGAAACTCCTTTTCGAAACAAGGATTCTTATCCCTACTTAGTCGCGATCGTCACCTATATACGACTAGTAATCTGTGAACAACAACAAAGTACTGACTGCACAGTACAAAGCTAAGATCGATCTTGACCCACCGACAAATTTTACGCCGGATACCATAGTGGGCGAACAAACTCACTCATGTGCATGAATTTGTGAACCAATCACAATTAATGTTAAGAGGCCCGCCTATTTTAGCCTCATCGACTTGGTTCGGAAATAACGCGGCCAATTGAAACCGTGTGACTTTGCCCTACAGAAGTTAGTTCGGGCGGCCATCTCACGTAAGATGGTACATTAGTAAATATACTCGGATACTATCCGAAGGACCGAGGGAGAGCTAAGATCTACTAGATAGAAGTAGAGAACTATAGTATGAAAAAGTAGGCTACGCGATGTTTATAACATGTTACTGTATTGCAAGGGATACCCTAAAAAGCTTGCTCAGACCCCCTTATTCAGACCCTCAAAGGGCGTGATGGTCTGTTTTCAGCGTTTATATCGTTTATATCAATCAGACCTGCCGCTAGCGCCGATTCAGGTCTAGTCCTTACCTCAAAAGGTAATCATTAAGCACTGACAACAAAGCTAAGACCTTGCCCCACTGATAATCATTTCCCCAGTTCACTAACATTCATATGTGGGTGATGCCTCTAGGCTCTAGCACAGGTCAATAAGCACATAAAGCGAATACGAACGCGAGATTGAAGATCCCCAGGTGAACCTTAGCAGTAAAACGGCTAAAGTAGCAGCAGCCACCTACACAAGACGACCATCAATTCGTTGTGGAATTTGGATATGTGCTTAATAACGACGTCTTGGCTTGATCACAAGACAGTGTGACGAGATGTCGTCAAGTCGGTAAGATACTGGCTAGCTTTGCTGATGTCTGGATACACGTTCCTTCATGTCCGATCACACTGTAGCAGGCGACTCACCAAACCGACCTTACCGAAACGGATTCTAAAACTGCCGTGTGGCCGTTATCGTATGGCATCTACTAGCTCCTGCTCAAGACGTTTGTCCAAGAATGTTCCACGGCCATGGCTCTCTGATCGTGAGGCAGGTATCATGTCCGAATGGGTGTTAGTTTCTGTCGAGGCTTCACACTTTCCGATCTTGGTCGAGGGCTTATGTACGCCCAATGGCGTTAGAAGAACAACATCCTATGCTAACGGCCCCTTCTTAGGCCTCCTTGCTCTGGGTTTATGGTATCTCTTGGTGACGAAAAGAGACTGGCGATAAGCCTCACGAATGGTTCCATAGCCTATAACGGTGCTATGTATAGAATTGGTCTCCTCAACTAAGTATAGTTAATTTCGAATTTCGCCCTGGCCAGTTCCACTTCTTCTGAATGCAGACAGAACGACCTCCGTGACGTAGAGAAAATGACAAGAGCGAAGCGCTGACGTACGTATGAACGCAGGCCCAAAGGAAGCCAGGGTTCATGGACGGTAGAGCATCGGAGGGTCACACAGACAGTCACACGTAGACGAAGCGACAGACGACACAATTGACGAAGTGCACGTCTGGTACTGAACGAAGTGACGTGTCGACTTAACCATGGATCGGAGCTTTCCGCTGTGGTTTCATATCGTGTACGACTCGTTTATTCGAAAGAGTAGGATGATCCATGTGTCTCTGTTGCGCGTCTTGGTCAATCATGGAGGAAAGAGTGCTCCCGCATCTCTTAGTACATCACTTGACTGGAAGCGCATCGAAGTTTCTCCTTCGTTGCCGATATAAAAGAATTACTATGTCTATCATGAGACTAAGCGTGTTCTTCAGTCGCTCTGACAGCACTTGTAAGGAACGCATTTGGGGCTCGACTAGTAGTCACCGAGGACTGTAGTATCTTGAAGCTCGTTTCACTTTGCCGGCACTTCCGTAGAACAAGTGACTGTCTAACTCCTTCTAATACTCATCAGGCAGTTCGTCACAGTCAGTGACGGCAGTCTTAGACGTATGTGAAACTTCCCCCTAGAAGATATCGGCGCAACCGTGCTCTGATAGCAGATTCTTCAGCTCTCTCTTGACGGCTGAGCTGAAGGAAGGTCTCTAGCTAAGCCCTTTACATGCCTGTCTACACTCAGTTTTAAGTGTACGTGCACATTGTCGATAAAGAGCGGCTGCAATACCAATGATTAGGGCTAGCATGGTGAGAGGATTTACAGTCTACTACACAACCACTAAGAGGACTCAAACCACAGGTGTTCCCAGAGCGAGGACACTAGCAACGAAATCTTTGAACTGTCAGGAACACGTCCAGGTCTTGATTTGACGATGAGATTGTGAGGTCTTTAGGGGGCTGTACAGCCTGGTGTTCTAAGATGCATGCATGCATGCGCACATCAGCTGGTGTCGATCTGCTGACTCTCACGATCTGTGAGAGCAATGGATGCAGCTTGAGTACAGTGAGCATCCTGAGAGGGTACGGCGTAATTTATAAACTCTGAGTGTATTTATAGCGAGTCGTCCTGAGTGTGCCAAGGATTTGCAAAGGTGGAGTTAGAACACCCTGCAATCGCCACATATCACACCCATGATCTTATTCGGTGAGAAGTCTATCGCCTAATCACGCCATCGTCAGCCTCCAACGTAACATCCTACTCGTTTGTGACTTCGTCAGTAGACAAAGTAGAAACAGACTTTGAGAGCAGAGTAGCACACTCAACATTGATTGCAATACTTCTAGACATCTTTACCTACCAGAACATAGAAAGCACGATGAGACTTTTCACAAGCTTTATGCTCTGCGTGGCGATCCATCTGGCTACCTCTTATCCTCACTCCCGCTATGCCAACATTCTCAAGAGGCGGTCTGATGTACAAGACAAATACGACTATGTCATAATCGGTGGCGGTACCGCTGGGCTTACCGTAGGCGACCGCCTGTCTGAAAATGGCAAACGTAGGTTCTTGTGGCAATGAGATATCATATACTAACAAGGAAAAGACACAGTACTAGTAATCGAGGCTGGCGCCTTAGATGATCAGAGCGGATTTCCCGGAAATACAAACTCTAGCCGAATGTTCAACATCCGGTCCACTTCTCAGCGGGAGCTGAACAACCGCGACTTCTGGGTTGGTATTGGAAAGGTTGTTGGAGGAAGCTCGAACGTTAACGGACAAGTGTTTCTTCGAGGCACTAAGGAGGAGTACGATATATGGAAGAAGCTTGGTGGTCCTCACTCCACTTGGGATTGGACAGGACTACTACCATACTTCAAAAGGGTGAGCTGGAATACACTCAAGATGATAGTTCTGTGCTGATAAGACAGGCTGTTCATTTCACGCCTCCTGATCCTGGTATTGCAAAGGAGTTCAATATCACATACGACCTGAACGCCTGGGGTCAAGACCCGAGGGCCAAGATATACGCCACCTTCTCCAATACCTTTAAAGCAGGCATGAGTATGAGATTATACATACCAGTCATGTTATCGATCAACGCTTATACTCAATACAGAGATACTGTATAATGCAATGAGGAACATGCCTGGAGTTGATGTACCCATAGACGGGGCCGGGGGTGCAAACGGTCTCTTGTGGTTCACGACTTCTATGGATCCAAAGACGTACTTACGGTCGTATGCCAGGACTGGCCACTGGGACGGGCTTAATCGTACCAATTATGAGCTCATTCCCAACACACGAGTCTCGAAGCCCATATTTGAAGGAACCGCAGTAATTGGCGTTGAGTATGGACCGGCGACTCATGGCGTAAAAAGAACGGTCAGGGCTATGAAGGAAGTTATTCTCGCTGCAGGCACAGTACATACTCCTCAAATACTTCAGCTTAGCGGCATAGGCCCTGAAGCATTACTCGAAGAAGCCAACATCACCGCGAAGGTCAATCTCCCAGGTGTGGGCATGAACTTCCAAGACCACAGCTACATCCCTAGTATCAGCTACTCCTGTAAGTCTCCTAGTCATCAGTATGAAGAGCATGACCTGAAATTCAACAGGGGGTAAAGTACCACCAGAACCGCCACTGAACCACACGATCCCCATAGGCGGATCAAATCCTGTCCTTGGAGCTTTTCTTGGCTTGCCTGCGATTACACCTAACAATTATGAAATTCTGGCAAACAGATTCTCCTCGCAAGCACCAGAGACATATCTTCCTGTAAATGTGCACCCAACAGTCGTGGCAGGTTACGCCAAGCAGAAGCAGATCTGGGCTGAAGCGATGCGCTCAAAAGGCGTGACGTTCCTCGAATATATAATGTCGGACGGTCCTGGTGGGTCTGTACAAAATTTACATTGCGCATCCCGAGGCACAATCATGATCGATGTAGCAAACCCACAGGGCGAGATGATAGTTGATTATCGTGCGGGCACCAATCCGATCGATATCGATGTCATGGTAGAGAACATCAAGTTCATGCGCCGCTTCATGACTACCGGGGAGCTAGCACAGTACGAAGCTGTGGAACTGTCGCCTGGTATTAGCTTTGATGACGATGAGAAGCTTGCTGGGTGGGCGAGAGAGCATATTATCCCCTCAGTCTTTCATCCTGTGGGTACTGCGGCCATGATGCCGCGAGAGCTGGGTGGTGTTGTCGATGACAAGCTGCTTGTGTATGGGGTGCAAGGTCTCAGCGTTGTTGACGCGAGCATTATGCCTACCATTGTCGGGGCTACAACTTCCATGACTGTGTATGCTGTTGCAGAGAAAGCTGCAGATATGATCAAAGCTCGAGCTTGAACCCGATAGCTCTACTATCGAGTCGCAATAATGGATAAACAGCTCTCTCTGTAGGTCGCTATTCACTTCAACCACTGGTATTATGCAAAATCGAGTGACGGTAAGACAGGGTCCTCCTAGTCTTCTAGATCAAATTCTTGGGTTCGATTTTTCTTACAGTGCCTGTAGCATCGAGGCCAAGTCGAATGTCTACCACATCGCTACCTTGTGTAAAATCAAATTATCTCTTCATTGTGTATTCTCTTTTGCGTTTTCGGGGCTTCCATCCTGAGAAGCATCCTTCCCACCTTTCGATAGCCCGGCTGCGCGCGACCCGGCACTGATCTTATTTGTCCGATCAGCCATTTCCCTTGTGTCTTTTCTATTGACCTCTTCCTTCATCTCAGTCACCTGACTGGCGTCGTTCTTCATTGCTCTCTCCTTTTCACTATATTCTCGATGTTTCTCCTCGTACAGCTCCTCCTCCTTGCCCTCCTGTTCCTCAATCTCGGCCTCCTCTACGTTGATATCTTCGAAACCAATCTCTCTTAGTATGCGCCCACTGAGATACCGATACTGCAAGTGATTCTTGACCAAGTTGCTCACGTCGATATTTTCTACGCCAGACACGCCTGAAATCGCCTGTAGTCCTGCGACACCGTATTGAATGCTGCTCGTGCGGTACAAAAACCCTAGCATGTAGTCATTTGTCGAGTACGCGTTGACTACACGTCCGCTAACGACTGCGCGCATACGACGCCAGTCAGATGCTGTACTGGGCGTCGGGGCTCCCAGGAGGGCTACGCTTTCCACTAGCCCAAACGCTTTGCGGTCTGCCAGTGTTTGTAGGCACTTGTAGATGACGCGCGCACCCAGCGAGTATCCGACTAGTGTGACAGGCCGCTCGCCTTGAGCTTTGTTGATCAATGCGTCCGCGAGAACTTCGCCTGCCTTCTCACTTCGGCTACGCGCGACACTAAATGGGTTGTCCAAGATGCGCGACACCTTTAGCAGACCGATAGGCCACAGACCGGCAGTCAAAGACGCAAGAATGGTTCGCTTCATGATCTCGCTCTTTGCAAAACTCCATGCTGCGCTCTTCACAAGTGTGCTGATGCTGTTGCCTAAAGCCAACAATGCCTCAAGCTCGTAGCGCAGCGCAAAACCTTCAATACTGGGCCCAATAATGCGCCACGGCGTAACAACCTCGGACTTGTCAGTGAGCCAACCCGAGATACCGATCGCGACTCGCAGGCGCCGGGACTCTTCTTCAGCCTTGCGCGGCCGGTGGATATCTTTCACTGGAATAAATGCAAAGTCACTGACCTCTTTTGCGTACTGATCCATCATCTGGCCGGTCATACGTGCTCCGTACGCGCCGAAGAGACCGCCCACAAGCACCGATGAACTAGCCAATGCCCCTAGATAACCCGCAGCAGCTGTAGCACCCAGCCCGAGCCCACCCATGACAGAACCTATACCAGCTGCCAGAAGAGGTGCGGCGAGTCCCCCAGTGATACCAATCACAGCGGCACCTGCGACAGAGGCCAGTCCAACTTTCCACTTGCGCGCAGACTTGTTCTCATTAGCCTTCGTCTTGGTCTCCTCGTCGGCGTTCATTTGTTTCTGCGCGGCCTCGAGGAGACCGCGCGCAATCTGAGTTTCGTGCTCTGCGAGGAAAGACATAGAGAGGTTGAGGCTGGTCGTCAGGCGAAGTAATAGAATACGAGAGTGTGCAGAGTAGTGCTCGAGACTGAGCATTATGAGCAGGATAGAGTGTAGGACTAGGGCTCTCTTCTCCTTAGCCATCTGAGTCAGTGGTGTATCGACGACAGGATAGAGTTTCTTCATCGCCGCCTCTGCAGCATCGCCAGGCTGCACTTCATCTTGTATCAAGCGCTCATGTTGGTTTGGCGAGTCTGAACATGATAACTCGTGTGCTTGCTTTTGTGCTGTCTCTTTTGCATTGATGGTTGACCCAAGTCTTGTCACTACGCTGTCCCTCCAGTCGTCAAAGTATTGCAGCGCATCGGCTTGGAGTTCTTGCATTCTGGGAGTAGAAAACCCTTTCTCGCGACGGTCTGGGTCTTGGCATTCTTTGTTGGTAACCTCGACCTCTAAAATAGCAGGGCCGACATTAATGTTCTGCAACGCGTCGTCCCCTGTTACATTGGGGGTTTGATCGGCAGGATTGCCTGTATGATTTGGACCAAAAGTGTTTATCAATGACTCACGCATGACTTCGGTGCATGCCACTACAAGGAGAGTCAGTTCACCTCGTAGTTCAGCGGTTTCAAGAATTGACGTGAGACTTTGTCCATCTTCATGAGATCCTGCTGGTGAAGCCTCCTCTCTAGGGGACCATGGTAGGTTTTTTAACATCTTTGATGTAGATGCAACGTAACCTACGGTGCAGCTGGACAAAAACAAAACGTTGCGAAGGTTTCTTGTCGCAGGTAGTTTAGTCCATACTACTCGCAATTCGTGTCAGACGTGTGCTCTATGACGTAACGCGTATGGATTACAAGTCTCCAACCTAAGCTAGAGTAGCGTAGCTTTCAGTGGGAAGTGGGGCTGGAACCAGATTGCACCCTACCACTTACTTACATAGTCGACATCCAGTATAATGTGGCGGTGTTGTCAAGCATGCTGATGTCGTAAAGCAGTGTAGTCAGAACTCGAAGAGGTTCAATTACGACTATGACAATGACATATTCCTGCGTGATTCTATGACAAACTTACACAGCGCTGAGCGAACATACCATATCTCGCTACCCAGAGTAATCCATAAGGTCAACTAGACTCAAACTCAGGAGAAATCTTCTTGCTTGTTCTGGATATTCTCCTTGATACGTCTCAGTATCGCTGTCTTCCAGTCGTCAAGCTTAGACATCTATCATCTTTTAACACTGTATTCGCAAAACGAAGCTCTTCTCAACATACCTGATCAAACAAATACAAGGCCTCAGAGAAAGCCTCATCATTGCCTTCATTTGCGGCCTCAGCCAGGTCAACAAGAAGTTTGTGCTCTCGTGCAATCGCGAAGTTGTTGTCAAGTGCTGCATACTCTGTAAATGCGTTGGTTGCTCCCAGTGTATCCTGTATATGCGTCAGGAATTTTTAAAAGGGTGTCTCAAATTGACCTACATTGGTAGCAAGGTGACAGATCCCAGCTTTGAAGAGATATTCCTTCGATGACATGTTAGGTTCTACTTCCAAATGCGATCAAAAGTCGACCTACTTTGACACTATATCGCATCAAATTGTTGGAGATGGATTGCTGCCGGATGTTAGTCATTACATAGCCATTCAACAGTCAGTCCTACCTTGGCGACTTCGACGTAGTACCCAATGGCCTTGTAGTAGTCTCCTGCCAGTGCTGACAGATCTGCCGCCTTCAAGAAGTTCTTGTTGGCAAGTCTGTAACTATATCAGTGTTTTGTCGACTAAAGTGGATAATTTACATACGCGTCTGCGTTATCGTTCTGGTACCCCATCGCTGGTTTGTGTTAAACCCTGATGGATCAACAAGTCGTCGCCTTACCTGCAGTTTCATATTCTGCTAGGGCCCGCTACAAGTAATGTCAATATTGATCAGAACGTGGTATGTATTCACATACTTCATTGTCACCTAGTTCGATCTCATAGAGTTTCGCAAGGTCTTCACTGACTGGTATACACATGAGCATGTCAGTGATCTAACCGGGTGGTCTATGAGAGACTGACACTTTGAAGCTCTTCGGAGATTGGTCTTTTTGAAATGATCAATAACCTGGCGGAGCGCACCGGCAGCAAGCTCCGGATGTGTCTTCCTCCATGTCTGCGGAATACATGAGTGAAAACGTTTCCATCGATCAGTAGGTGCGTACGTTGAAAGCCTCTACACGCATATTCTAATGACAGTCAGAAGAGCTCAGGAATAAGATTTGTGGACGTACGGCAGCCTCATTTTCCATGTCTCTCATCTTGGTCTCATAGAAGGTCGCCAGGAACAGAAATGTGTCGCCTTGGTAAGGTAAGTGCCAAATCATATTATCAATCACGGCAACAGCGAAGCTCACCAGCCTCCTTATCTGCACAGTAGTGATTAGTGACTGTCACCTTGTGGCCATTGTAATGCTAACGAACATTGATGTTGAAGGCGGTATGCATTCGCAGCCTACGTCAAATCTGTGAGTACCGCCTTCGTGAGCACGTGAGCATCAGCCCTACCTCTCTGTATTTCTGTCCCGCCATGTCATCTGAAAGCTATTAGCTACAGTCTTGGATGGCTGTAAGCGGCTTCAACAGTTGTCTTCTTGGCTTCCTTTCATTTTGCTACTCAGATTATACCAAGCCACTGGTTTCGCCAGGGCTTCTGCCTACATCGCATATTAACACTCGGCGACCTAAATTCGTCGAGTCTACAGACCTCTTTGATAAGAACTCGTGGATCCGACATCGTGAAAGTAGTGTTAGTATGCAACTTGAAAGTATGGAGCTTGGGTGGGAGCAAATTGAGATACTTTACGATTCTATGTTTGGACAAAGAGGCGATAAAGGTGGAGGCCTGGGCTAGAAGTGGTGCTTGTGCATGCGGCACGTGATAAATCCTGCTAACGATTTAGCGTTCGTCTAATACTAACCTCAGCTCATTCGATTGTGTTTTTTTCAACGTGCATCATCAAAATTGGCAAACATCTACACCTTCTGTCGCGTATGCTAACTCTCAGCTCACTCTTCTCACTCTCCAGACGGTGATCTTCACTAAACAATGTTCTTTATGGTACGAGAAACAACAGTAAGGCCCCTCTTCACGACAATACGTCAGAATAGTCATGTCAGACAACTGTCCACGGTTCTTCCGTTGGGAAGTGAGATACTGCCCCGTATCGATGTTACAAAACTGCTTGCGACACCAACGTGGTCTGTGAGAGCTATATTACCGTCTACGTCCGCAAAAGCTACAGCTCCCGCGATTACATCCGCCCAATTACATCACCTATTACGTCTCTCTGCTTTACCTCTGCCGGCGTCGGATAAGGATGAACAGGATATGATGCAGGCATTAGAGTCTCACATTCATTTTGTGAAAGACATACAACGAGTGGAAACCAACGTAACTGTGCCTTTGCGTGCACTACGGGACGAATCTGAAGCCGCAGAGCTCCGGAACACAATAGACATGGGCGCACTCAAAGAGGCTCTGGAAAATGAGGAAGTTATCGGGAAGCACCATAAACGTATCAGGCGACGATGCTCCTCCACCGTCGTCGACACCTGGAATGTAACGGGCTATGCGGAACGCATTGCTGGGAAACATTTCGTCGTGCATTCGGAAAAGCTACCAGGATCATGAACATGCTACTGCGCGTATATCTCACCTCCCGATCTCTCACCCGGCACCTCTGAGGACCATCGAAGCATATTGGAATAAAGCAGGTAGAACGACAAGAGTGGGCCTCGAACAATATGTACAAACACTCTCAGTACACTGCTTGTCAAATGTCTCGATAAATTGGTTAGATCCACTATACGCTATCTCGAGTAACAACGACAACCAGTGGCGGATGAGTGCGACTAAGTTCGCAACTTATTGAAGCTACCTTGAGCTCCTGGACCGAACAACTAGCCAACGTGCTCGAAGTATACCAAAGCCAAAACTCTATCTTCGATGGGGAAAGGACTGTGTGCCCTTTGATTCAACACAATTTGCCTTCGGTAGACTACCTGCAATCGTCTTACTTATCCTCTGAGTTTTTCAATACCTTCGAACAACTCGAACATGACTGTTTGAAAGCATCACAAAAGCAGAACAGACCGGGCTCTAGAACCGGTATATCTGGTGTTTGCAGCCTTTCAAATCGAGGTGTGGGCGGCGGAAGTGGCAGGCTATCGTCGAGTCCAAAAGTCTGATGCCCTAAATCGTGCCTCCCCACTTTCGAATCATGGATTTCACGATCGACCTCTTGGCTTTTCAAGAAACACATCAGAGCTCGACGAGGTGTGTCAATACGTCCGCGGCCCGTCAGAGGAACCCCTTTATACAAGTCACGTGGCTGATCGGCCACCTCAGCCCTAGACGACACTCTCTCACTTATCTCTGGCTGCGTAGTATCTGGATACGCTAATGGGAAGAAATGGTTTACTGAAAGTCTAACAGTACTCTCTGGTTCGTTGTATACGTTGCTCGACAGCTCCGCTGCTGAATATCGGCTTCCTAGCAGTGGGCCACAATGTTCGGTGGTGAAGCTTATCTGTCCGTTGACGCACTCCTGTTGACGAATATTTATGTTTTGACGTTCTATGGTCGACGCATGTGCATTGGTTCTGACCATGGTCACGGCAGAAGGAGACATTGAAGTATGTGGAGAAGAATACTAGAGTACGACGCACCAGTCACGATGCAAATTGTTGCAGTCGATTCTGTGGTGACTGGAAAGATATTTTGTGGTGGCTGCATTCGGACGCTGATGGGATGGAATGGAAAGAGAAGTGCGAAGAGGAGGGGGGACAGGCTGTGTTTATAGGTAGGTGCAATGCGCTATGAGGAACACCCTAATTAGCCTTGGCATCTCGCATCTGATTCGAACTCAGAATTACTCACAGATCATCAGCATTTACAACTCATACTAGTAGGCTATGGCTTGCATGAGCTAGCGGTACAAAGTTCAGATTATTTCTTCTCCATGTAACCATTGCTCGAAGTCGTTGAGTCCGATACCGACACCTCGAAATGTCCCTTCATGTCACACTCACACCCTAGTCTTGCCTCGATGTAAAACTTACAAATCTTCTTACAATGTCTGGAAAGATTCATGAATTATCTAGCTCTATTTAGGATATTCTACCAAGTACCACAGTATGATCGTCACTCCCCAGCATTTCTTCATCCTCGGTGATACATGCAGCTTCACCAGTCCGAAGCCTTCTACCTAAATGAGTTTGACTCAACGTGAAAGAACAGTACACTTGATCAACCGGTGCCTCCACTAATGCAATCGATATATTGATAGTGCTACGGTTAGTGTCTCCATAAAGATCTGTAGAAATACTAGGCCACTCTCAGGCAGCCGCTCTCAAAGCACATGTCCGTGAAGCCGTTGAGGTACCTATGGTCTAGGCAATGTTGACGCATTAGTTGAAACAAAAATAGAGATCATAGTGTGCTAGAATTCATGACTAGATGACTTCGACTGATGACAAGTATTCAGATTCAATAAGCCAGCTAAGCCCGCGTGGAAAAATTCATGAAGTGATAGACATTGTTGGATATTCCACATATTGACATGACTATTATCTTTAGCAATCAGGTGCCTTATGAAATGCCACCAAGTATACACCTATTATAGTGTCATCATGCATTTAACGACTCGGGCATGCTCAAGACCTTTACTACCATAGGACCGAAAGCTAAAAGTAATCACGCAATGTAACAAAATCTAGTGGGATACAACCAAATCCAGCTACTTGGATATCCACAAATGTCGGTAACACGCGGTCATTCTCCGCATGGGCCATTGGACCAACTGGCAGCCATAACTATTCGCAACATTGAGTCGGATATGAAGGGTAGGCTCTGGTAGAAGGATAAGCCGCCTTAACAATGTCCTTACGGCGGCATTCACCTCTATGTGTCAACCTTGTTCACGTTACCTGCACTGTGACACACTGATCATTGTTCTCAAGCAATATGCATGGATCTACGCGTTGTTTACGCGCAGCTTTACTCTTACCTGTCTTCTCCTGGTCGCTCTCGTTTTCTCACTTAATCTATCCCAACGATCGCTTGGTGCCATCATACCTTATCCATATGGCAAAACTTTCTACAGCCATGACTTCTCACTACGGAAACCCCAGACATGTCACGAAGCCTGCCAAACACTCGGATTCCATCGACGGGGCGGACATCGAGTGGAGAAGATTCGTGAGGACACTTATACGCGTTGCCCTGTTGCTCTACATGACTATGACCGCTGTACTGTATTGGTTTGCCTACGACTGGCGTTGGATTTTCTACGAACTCAACAAATGGTTCCTCACCGCTCACTTGAGCGTCGCCTTTTACGCTTTCCTGCGGAACGAAGGTATAACTGACCTAGCCCTGAAGGCCATCTATGACGCAGTCCCAGTCGTTTTTGAATGGATACACAGCGCTAGGCGCATCTACCAGTGGTCGACTGTATCCATCATTAGTCAGTTGACAGCACGATGGGAGTATCTCGCCACAATGTGCGAGAATGCAGTACCCGGCTGGGCTGTCATGGTATGGCACAGTCGTGTATTCTCCTTGGTCAAGTGCAGTCTAAGATTGGTATGGCTTAGTCCACAAGCTTCGGATGTGGACGCATTCATATTGGCATGGAGGAGGCTCTGGTGGAAGAACGAGAAGACTGAGACTACCCCACCTTCATCACCT
The DNA here is from genome assembly GCF_010093815.1 of Pseudovirgaria hyperparasitica. NCBI lineage: Eukaryota > Fungi > Ascomycota > Dothideomycetes > Acrospermales > Acrospermaceae > Pseudovirgaria > Pseudovirgaria hyperparasitica. The sequence continues at coordinate 2,228,283 of NW_022985550.1, forward strand.
CTGATACAAAACACCCCAGGCTATTTCCCGGTAGACCGAGCATCCAGTCCAGCCGATGACGAAAGTCTCCTCGAACAAACGCGATGTCCCAAAGAGCTACCATACGGTGAGTTGACTTATCCCTCTATCGGGAGGCCACTACCGGAAGTTCCAGTGGAAGCATCTACAGGCCGCACAGGTTCCACGGCTTTCATGTATTTCGATTCTCAGAGACGCTAACGGCATCATATCCAGCTTCTATAGGCCCTGATAGCCCCGAAATGTCGAAGATAATTATCTCACCTACGTCTTCAGCCCTCCAAGGCGCAACTCCGACCTACAGTGTGGACTATTCGATGGTAGGCGCTCTTGACGTCCCCCTCGGCGAGACTGCTGACGGCATGTCCTCTCGAGACAAGCTGACTCCGGCATCGCGATCAGTGCTATGCGACTACGCCTGGAAGGGACAAGGACCGCCGCAGAAGAGTGACGCAAGGAACAGGATTCAAGACATCTTGGAGGTCGACACATAAAAGTAACTTCGCCGAGTGATTCGCCACATGTTTTTCCTGTGGCGGGGTTGTTGTGCGAAAAGAACATGATGACTCGCCTGTACATCGTGTCATTTTCGCTACGGATGTCGCTATGCTATGACAGTAAGTCATATTGGACTGCTGATCTGCTATACTTAATGTAGAAAGGAAATTCTTTTGTCTATACCAAAGAGCTGTGCCAGATGCATGACGTTACCATAGATTTTGTGTGTCCTCCTAACAATGCTTGATAGCAACGCAAAGTACATGGGAAGAATGCCTCTTGATCGTGACACTTCTCTGAGATCTATCAATACGTCGCCGGCAGCATTCCTATCCTCCCACCATCCGAGATCTGGATCGATCCATTCATATACGCGGCTCCGGGACTCATCAAGAACATTGCCAGCCCTGCAATATCCTCCTCGGTCCCTGTCCGCTTCAAAGGACAAATTTGCGCTGGCAGATTCCCCTCGATCCGCGGATTATTATTCTGCATCCACGGCATATGCTGCACCATCTCCGTCGGATAGGCCCCCGGCGCGATACCATTACACCGTATCATGTAGGGCGCAAGACACGTCGATAGTTGTTTTACTATATGCGTCGCTGCACACTTGCTGATGCTATAGGCGAAGCCATTTGCAGGGCTACGACTATAAGCGGCAATTGAGGTAGTGATAATGACTTGCGCCTTGGGTGCGGGAGTGCCAGTGGACTTCGTGTTGCCGGAATCAAGGAGGTCGAGAAATGCAACAGCGGTGTAGAAAGCGCCGCTGATGTTGATCTCCAGTGTTGAAGTGAAATCTTCCATTGGAGTCTGCCATAGTGTTGACTGGAGCTCGCTCAGCCCCGGGACTCGTCCGTCGGCGAACAGTTCGTATGTGTTAGGGCCAATGGAGCCGTGATTGATAAATAAGACGTTGATGTAGCCCTGCTCAGTCCTTACTAGCTCTGCCGCCGCCGCGATCGAGCCCTTGGAGCTGACGTCTGTGACAATGGGTATTATGCTGCCATTTTTGGCATTCTTGGCGGTTTTACTGAGGGCATCTGCGCGACGTCCAAGAATATATATAGCTTTGGCACCATTCCACTGAAAGGCATAGAGTGGCAGTTAGTGAAGTCCTCCGTCGCAGGCATATAATTGAAATGATTGAACCTCACGTCAAGAGCTTGGGCTACAGCTGCACCCATGCCAGATCCTCCACCTGTGATGACAACTACGAGGTCTTTCACGCTGAACAAAGTATTCGTGTCATAATTCGGAGCCATTATTAAGGTTAGTAGGCAGAAATACTAAGAGTTATGTTCCGGAACTATGTAAGAACCCGCGGTGTCACCCTGTATAGGCTGCAGATAAGGCATTGAGACATACTTTTTTTTTAATATCAGTTAGTGCGTTGTCGTGTATCGCAAGAGAGGAAATAAGCGCTCCTGTAAAAGTCAGTCTCGATCATGCACGCTTACGTCAGACGACCTTTGTACCGCATTTACTTACTCTGGTGCTTATTCCGGTGCTCTAAGCCTGCAATACAGGATGTCTCTTGACAGCAGGTAATGATCAGCTGTATGTTCGTACTTTCTGCATCATATTTAGGCGTGGTAAGAATCATTGATTTGTCATTGCATGGGTCAAACATCCAAAACAGGTCTCTCCAGCCGGGTGTCTACTCAGCAAGCAGTCATTTGGCCTTGTAAAATCCAGATCTTGCCTACCATTATCGAAAGGATATATCTTTTAGATTAGGAAGGTATAATACTCTGACCAACTTGATGCCCAGGACTCCACATGAGAATGCATCGGACATTCTTGTTCGTTCAGCATCGGATCATTCCTCGTGCATCCAACTAGTACGCATCCATCATTTTAGACGGGATGCTCGCATGGAGAACTGATCACCTGACAGGATTCGCAATCGATTCCAGGTCCGATAGGCAGATGCACTCTGATCACGAAACTAGCTGCTTTGGTCTGCTTCTAGGATACCCTGGCTGGTCTCGTAGTTCGAAGCTTTGCCGAGAACCTCTGGAGGGTATATATTCCCTTGCATGTTGGAAACACGAGGACTTGAGGGTAAATCTGAAGCCTGTAAAGCATGGTGAGCATAGATTCGGAGAAGACTGCCATTAATCAATGGATCAAATGAGCCAGTTTTCCGGTTCACACCTTCGGAAGCAAAAGCTTCTATGGTATAGAAAAGGCCGATCTTGTCCCCAGACGAGTTGCTCTGAGCAAGACCAGCTGCAATCAAGGTCACAATGTCTTACCAGGTCTCCAGGTGCATCTTGCGTACGTATGCCCAGGTACGTGAAGTCCATGCGAGTAAAGTGTGGTCGCGAGCCGTCAGCGCGCCGGAAGGTCGATGACCACAGGTCTCGTCTTCCAGGACTAGTACTTGCGTACGTTTTGGCACACCGCTTTGCGATGTACGATTGTGCCAACGTCCATATTCACCAGGGCTCGTCGCGACACCAATTTAAAACATCGGTTCTTTTTCCAATGACATAGCTTGGTCTCGCAGCAAAATCGCCATAACTGTCGTATCAGCTGTAACATGCATGCTATCTAACGCGACCAAACCGTCCTTGATGCTTTCTAAGAAACATGCGGTTTGGTAAGCTGCGCTGCAAGTTGAGCCTAGTGAGAGACTTTAGTATCTCGGCGTCGAGTGCGACCGCTGCGGAAACTGTGGGATGTATAATATGTCGGACAAGGCTGGCGATAAAGATAAAGCAGGCCGTGTGAGCCTCTGCCGTAACGGGCTCCAGAAAGTGTGTCAGGACAATAGGACAAGAACAGCGCCAATCAAGTAGTTGCCCAGAAGGCGACCAGGCTAAGAGTACTGAGCTGCCGTCTGACCAACATGCATTTCAGAGGACTGCTACATAGTCCTAGCAGCAATGAAAGAGGACAGGCTTCGGATGGATCATGATCTTTGAGGTGCGCCAGATTACGAATGCCGTTAGCGCAGAGATACTGCGGCAACTACCGGTTGATGGCGTGAATCGCGATACGGCAATGTCTCATTCATAATCCGTAGCCTTCTGAATCTTTGTTGTCGAATCGCATCACAGCGATTGACAGGAAGCTGCGCTACACCGGTACTTGTCCACAAGTCCAGCTTGACTACGATCGGGCAACAACGCCGCCGTCATTGGTATTCGAGAATCCGATTTCGTTCCTCTGTCGTGGCTGAACGTTATCGAAAGTGCAACTGTTGGAAAGGCGTTTCTGTGGACCGGCCATTCCGACGAAGAGCCTCCAAGAGAGGGCGAAGACAAGGATCACTGCTGTGGCCTGCAGAAGATCTCCACTCGAGGCTGCAAGTCCGCACGAGGTGCTCGAGATCGGCGCTGCATGCAGGTGCTTTCTTTAGCGTATAGCGTTTCGGATGGATCATGGAACCATTGGAACGAGGCGACGGAATATGCATGGATCTCTGAAGTCGCGTTCGCTGCAGTCTTTGAATGTTGGCGTACATGATGCAGCTCAACAAGGCGCAAACCGTGCATGCCTGACACTTATGTTCATCGCGTGATGAGTCGAAGATGTCCGCCTGATAACATAACACGGATCTGGACTTTATTTGCCTGATGCAGCGTAGCACAAGGTGGATGGAGTCGTAACTGGTCGGAAACCTTTATACACGAGACATTGGCGTCCTGATTCTGCTTCGGACTTTGACGTCGCCGACCTCGGTCTAGATAACGCCAGGGCTAGCTGGTAGAGGTCCGCCAGTCCGGATAAATGTCCATTTGTCGGGGCTTGCTGTCTCTTTGAATCTCTCGCTGCTGCGACCCAGAAATCGAATTTTTGATACTCCGCGGGATACATCCCTCGGACACATCTGCTCATGCTGGGAAAGTCCATCTGAATGTCTCGTGTTGCAGCCAGATGAGTTCTGTTGCATGTATCAAGCTCACCCCGCAGTAGAGCGGTGTGTAGTCATGTTATCCCTTAGAAAGTATGCCTATACGTTGCCAAGCTCTCGCGAACTTTAAATCCATAGAATACGGAGCTTGAGAGCGGTGAAAATCACTTTTGTGTCCCGAGCAGCGTGTCGGCCAAATTCGCAGTGTATCTGCTGATAGCCAGGGAAGATGGAACGATCATCAGTGTCAAAGCACAGTTGAATAGCATTAAAAAGAAATGAGATTTGGGTATATAGTGCTGATCACAAACCTATTGATGTGCAGCGAGTTATCCACCTTAGAAACAAGCAGAGTTCCAACATCCTCACATTGCAGACGCGCAGGTCTTGATCGACACTTGCTCTGGGAGGGAACGCCAGGTCCTCCAGAAAGATTTTGTAATGTTACATAAACATTGCAACTGACGGCTGCGTAATCACCAAAAATGGTGACACGAGATGAAGAACCGACGAAACCACCCCTTGTCACGCCGCGATGCGTTGCATCATGACAAAAGTCAAGCCAGTGACGGGACGAAGGCCACCAATGCTAGCCTTGAAACAGCGAAATAAAAGTGAAAGAAAAGCTTAAGTTAGAATGTTTGACGACTCCAGGCTGTAAAAGTACAGAGCCGAGCGGTATGCTCGTTGCAAGACACGGGGCCTACGATCCGAAAGGGGGAAACTGTGTTGAGTAGAAGTGCCGTAAGACACGAAAGCCTGGACTGGAATCGGATTGGGACTGATACGCCGCGGCAGACAAGCTGATGGTCTCCAGTAGAATATATGAGGCCACTATGCAACAGGAAGCAGCGAATGAGGAAGCGGAAAGTGCTCATTAATACGAGAGAGCTGAGGTGGCCAGAAAGGATAGTTGCACGAATATGGTGTAGGTCCTCTCCTGATGTTATTATGCCTTCTTCAACACAATGCTAAAAAAGAAGCCGAGCCGAGCCTAGATCCATAGCTGACGCACCGTTGCCGATCGTCGAGGTGACGCAGAATGCTGTGGCCCAGATTTACACACTCTACGACCAAGTTAGCATATCTGTTCTACGCCTTGTGTGGTAAGACCCTGGAGCTAGAAATATAGTAGGCGGTTCTGGTGCTTGTGTTCTCACGGAAGACAATGAAGTAACAACTTACAGAATGAAAATATTAATGCTTCTGTGAGCAAGGGGTGCAGGTTCTCAACTTGCAATTGCGACATTCGTAGATATACCAGTGTGGTCCGGAGTGACACAGCTGACAGTTCCATACTATCAGGGTCGTATCTGATTTGATGACTTGGAAAGAGTGTTGGCAAGTTCCTGAGGCAGCCATTGCGATTGAGTGCTTGGTGTAGGATCTGTCGTGGGGTCAATGGTGGAGGGGGCGTGTCTATAAGTGTGGTCTGAAGCTTACCTGAATATGGAGTTCCTGATATGCAGATGTGGAGAACGATGGTAAGGATTGGCGATAGACGGTGTAAGCAACGGAAGTGAGAACAAAAGCAATGATGGTTTAAGTACACCAATGATCGATCTAGGCAGCACTGAAAGCGGTGGGCCTAGGTGTTAATGGTTCAAATTGGTCTTTGAGAGGAGATCCTTGATCATAAGCGAGTGTTGGCAATGAAGTGACAGGTTGTCGATGCAGGTAGTCAGGGTATGTTTATATATCTGGCAGACGCTCGTTGGCAAGCATCAAGTAGGAGTACCGTCAATTGATGCTGTAAATGACCATTTCCACCAAAGCCATTCTGCACGACGTATCGAGGAGTAGTGGGCGAGCGACCGTGTCGAAAAGTCTGAATAGAGAGTCATGACACTAGACTGACAGCAACCCAAGTGGATGGCATGCCGAAAAGAAATGTGTCTCAGACCAATGGAGTCCGGCTGTCCCACTACACAGAGGTTTGATGAGGAATCGGGCCTATCATACGTGCGTTCTGCAGGCGCACCCAAACAGGCCATGAGTGAAAAGAGCTTGTTGTACACTAAGGCGCCAGTTGCCGTGCCTGTGGACGGCTCGATCCCTGCTGTCTGTCTGTGCCTCCATCCCCAAGCCTTCTTTGCTGGCTGTTTTGGTTCGAGTTTGTATATCTTATAAGAAGCTTTGCCATAATAGTAGTCGTCTACTTCCGCTTTTCGCTCCTACGTGGACAGCGGCATGTTCTTCGCAAGGCCGTGTGCAACGGTGGGAGTATATGTCCCGACAGTCTTTCAAAACATCACCATAATTGTCTCCACTCCCAAAGAGTCCATCGCTTTGATGGTCGCTGTCCAGGTCGGCGAATGGACGGAGTAAAGAACAGGAGTAACGAATATGAATCCTGCTTATGGAGATGGACGCTCAAGGCTGACGAGGAGTGGGACCAAGTAGTCGGCCTACATGGCTCGCAATAAGGTTCTGAATGCACTCCATGTTGACAGCGCCATGCTGCAGAATGCTGACATGCCCGCTTACAGTACAGTACATAACCTTACGATGTTGTGCTTATGTGCGTAGTAGGTGAACTGTGTGGGAGACAGAGGGCGCGGCGCGGGAGGCAGAGGGAGACCGAAAGGCCCCGCCAGGTAGTGCGCAAGGGCCAGGGCCAGGGCCAGGGCCAGGACCAGGGGCTAAGGCTACCACCTAGGGCTAGGGCCCCTACCTAGGGCTGGTATACAGTACTGTAATTAGCTTACATACGTAGCCTGTCTGCCACCTGTCCAGCTGCCCCAGCTGCACCCATCTACCTCCCTCCTTAGGCTACCTAATTACTACCTATCATGAGGCGGCCGGCTTGGATCGCGCGCCAGGTCTCCGATTCCCCGGGACGGCTGCTCGCCGGGTCCTCTACACGCGCCAGTACTGCAGCAGGTACATCCCCGTACTACCACTACCACTACTGCCACTACCACTGCCACGACCAGATCTCACTACCTCATACCTCCCTCCCTCCATTATCGCGATCGTCTCTGAGCAAGGTCTTGTTCCGTCTTCAGAATGTCCAAGCTTGGCGAAGCAACGTTAGGGATCGATCGAGCTTACATGCTGCACGCCATTCTCAAGGCAGCGTTGCTTGAACGGGGTCCCTGAAACCCATCTGCCAATCCGAACCATGCCGCTCCACACAATCTGCAAATACCCTGCTACGATGAAGCTCCTTGCTTCGCTACAAATTGCCTTCTTGTATTTGTCGACCTTTTTTCTCATAGTTTCGGACATGGTTAGCCGTCCGAACGTTCTGATCGCTCTGACCGGCCAGACTTACTGCCATACCATGCCATGCCCGCACTCTCTGTTGTAAATATCAAGAAGTCGCACATGAATGTCGTCGAAAGCGGTAAACGGCAAACGGCCCACCTATCGATGCTGGATTCGGCAACCGAAGCGAGAATCGTGGACAGAAAACACTGTCTTTGCGCGGCCCGCCAAGTGTCTTCAACGATCCGGCGCCTCCGTGCTGAGGACGATCTCTCTTTTTCGATGGCCATAATCTGCTTCAGGTCACATACCTATACTCTGCAAACAATCACGGTCCTCCGGTCTCATGAATATTTATCTGATGAGGCATTCAGCCTACAGCCTGTGCTGTACGGGTAGAACCGTAGCACATGAACAACGGCATCTTCTCAGAACCTAGTCGTGAATTCCTATCGTACGACTAATTATACTGTTTTCGAAACATGAGGCTACATGATGCCACTGCTTGCAAGACCCCACCTTCTAGAGCTCGTTACTGTACGGCATGTGGTAAGTTTTCACAGGTGTTTATTGTTATTGCTCAAGCCTAGGTCGGGATCGTGATTTAGAGTATGAGACATGGCATTTCATGTCATGGAGGAGCTTGGTGATGTCGACCCTTTACAGTAATGGCTACCCCAAGAAGAGTGTTAGAGATACAGAAAGCTCAATCAAGGCCGTATTCCCATTGGCACCATTTATGCCTTACTCAGTGCAGCATGCCACGGTCTCGCCTTTCGATCAGATTTCGGAGACCGCTCTGGACGCACCAGGGTCATTTTTCGAAACGAGCTCATCAACGCCATCCCTGTGAGGACATCAGCTATCTTTGGATAGGGACCAGGTCACTGAATGACAAAACCTGTCGAGCCAGACCTTCGCCCTACGAACTGTGCGTGCGATATGCCATCCTGTGTATTCAGATGCAGCCTGCTTGGGTTCATTGAAGTTTCGTCGTGGTCGACAGGGCTGATCCGCCGACGTGCCACAAAGCTAGGCAGGAAGGCGCAGTGACGTGCATGGAAGATTCGAAGAACCGACACTGGGCGTTGGGAACGTACAGGAATACGCCCGGCGCCTTATTCCGATTGTCGTGGGACAAAATCTTGCGCGACGATCTTGGACAATTCTACAACATGAACTTTATGTAATCCTCACCGTCATGTCATCGCTTGACCTTTTATACTACATCTAGTATTTGTCGTCGTTGTTTATAGACTACGACAAGCAATTCGCTGCCACCGGTGCGCCGCACCGCTTGGAGGTGGTCCAGGACAAAGTTCAACATAGCCAAAACGTTTACCGGGCAAATAAAGATTGTGATAACCAGCCCAGCTCCTTTTTTCGGATTCCAATTTGGCAATGGGCCACGCCTACCTGGTGCTAATCATCGGCGACTGTATGGTGGAGTTGTGGCAGCCACGGTTGAACAGGAAACTACTTTCGGGAGCTCGTATGGAATATAGGGCAATCCCATCTGTGAATTAGCAATAAAGCCACTGTTGCGTCTCATGCCAGAGAAAGCTTGACAGAAACGCCTCCTTTCATCTGCAGCAAACCAGGTCCCCGGGATACTCATAGGCACAACACTGGTGGCAGAAGCAAGGTGTGTCAATCCAGTAAAACAAGACTGTATTGCGAGGCCAGGCTAAACTTGATTTTGATGTGAAGTAACGCGATAGACGCTGAGCGGTCATATACCAGCCCTGCAAGACTTTTCCGGAAGCAAGATTCCTAATCCAGAAGTGCGAGTCACGGAAGCATATCTCGCATTTTGCAAAATGTGCCACTGGATTATCATATTGTTGCTATAGCAGTGTTCATTTTTAGTTGGTCGCCGAGGAAAGTTCGAAAATAATTCTAGAAAGAGATTGGGGGCGTTGCTCTCAATATTCTACATCCCTCATGCTTGCTGTGCAACACTGGAACGGCAAGTGGCCTATCGTCTTACCGCAACCGGCCAGCATTGCATTTCATACCATTCGCCCGGACGCAACACATCGAAGGGTTTCTAGTGAGCAGGGATCATGTGCTGCCTTTGATCCGTACCGGAGGTATAACGGGCTTGCATAACACGCTCTTTGGCCTGCTACAAGAATATCTGGGGTGCATGGTTGCAGCGCGACCATTGTGCAGGCCTGCGCCTTTCCTTCAATTCAGTGTCCCGAAGCACGAATCGCGGACGCAGCCGTGGGAATGACGTCTCTGTGTCCACTCCAGGGCGCAGCTCTCTGGGTGGCTTCGGGATAAACATTAAACCTCGATTAGCTATACACTTGCGAACGCCCTTAACATCTCTTCCCTTACCTGCCTGGGAATATACGCTACTACTTAGTCTCCTGGACTCTCTGGGCTATCTCTATAATGTAGACGATACTGAGAATATCCGTAATGAAACCCTGGGACAATTTTCACAGAGTGATAGAGGGGGCAGTGCATCAAGCACATAATCCGGATATCCGACCCATCATTTCATGATATATCAGTTTGTAGACTACATGATGCAGTGATCAGCTCTGGCAGCGCCCTATCTATAGTCCAAGGTCGAGGAATAGGCTGACAGTCTTTCTGCAATACTGGAAAATAGTTCCAAAACAGAGAAAATCTACGGCAGGAAGCTGCTGATGACAAATTGCTTGGCTCAAATCTTTTCAAGACTCTACATGGAATGTGCAAATGTGTATTCATTTTTGAAGGATACATGATCTAACCTAGATAGGATTAGGCTATCATAGATCTAAGCTAAGCTACGAAATCCTCAAGCATTCGCATCTCTCGAAGAGCTGTACAGTCGTCTGCCATTTTAGCCTTCACTTCCTTCGCTCACATAGCAACTTTACCATCATCGCATGATGCTTCGTCCTGCTTCTCGGTTATTACGGCTGTCGCCCCTCCACTCAATCCCGCGCGTTGCGCCTTCACGCAGACTTCTGAGCACTGCACCCCCAAGTCAAAAGTCGAGATCTTTCAAGAACAAATTAGTGCGCCTGGCGCTAGCTGGAGGCGTTGTATATTTTTACAACACCACTGATATATTTGCGGAAGAGCCATCCTGTACGATAGATTGATGGAATCAGCCAATAATGTCATCCCCGTACTGACATCTCACTGCAGTCGTCCCACGGAGTGCCGAGTACGAGAGCGAACCTGAAAACCTTCCCACACTCGAAGCTCTTGCAACACAGCGAAAACAACAAAGAGCCAAGGTTGAAAGTAGACAGGATCAAAGCAACGCACAGCCAGCGCCAGTTACAGGAGACGAGCACGCGTCAGGTGGAGAGCCCAATGGCATAGAACAACTGGAGGAAGAAGCAGGCCAACAAGGTGCATTCAATCCGGAGACCGGCGAAATAAACTGGGACTGCCCATGCCTCGGTGGCATGGCCCACGGTCCATGCGGTGAAGAATTCAAGACAGCTTTCAGTTGTTTTGTATTTTCGGAGGCGGATCCCAAGGGGATGGACTGTATAGACAAGTTTCAGTAAGTACACCACTTCAATGAAGACAGGGAGCATACTCGGAAGGATACGGAACTCACGAAACACAGGGGCATGCAAACCTGCTTCCGAAAGTACCCAGAGATCTACGGCTCTGAACTCGAGGACGACGATGAAGATGAACAGCAAGCACAAGATAAAGATGGTAGCCAAACTCGACCCGATCCCGAAACGACTCCTGATACATTGGCGCTGGCATCTAAAGATGATACAAGTATGCGTACAAGCACTGAGCAACCGAAATACACGGTTGGCGAAAAAGTGGCGGATAGAGGCCAAGAATACACATCTAGCCATGATTCAGCCATCAAAGATAAGCGTGCTCCTGGACAGGTAGCCCATCAAATAAAAGATCCTCACAGTAAAGCGACAGATGACAAATCGTAGGAGGACTTTGAATGGCTACAGAATAAGTCTAGGCCTAAAATGTACATTATGTAAATAACCTTTTGATAGAGAACGACAGCGCCCTGGAACGGATACTAGAAAAAATCTCTATGATTATATATCGTAGCTGGCTAAAAGCTGGCTAATAGGTGATTCTGGCCATATAGTTAAATGCATGTCTTCACGTTGATGCAACAATCTTAATATAATAATAAGCTTAGTTCCGCCTTCCCCAATTTGGCTTGAGCATCTAATAGTAGGTCTCCGACGCCGAGGTGGTGACGTCGTCTCCAAGAGCCCTAGACTGGTAACCGAAGATATACCGGCCCCAAGCTTGCTGCCCTGTTTCTCCTTGTGCGTCACACGACAAGCTTCCCAGTATCACGAGCATCTATTTGCGTTGACAAGTCACACTGGTCCTTTCTCATCTTCAAATTATCCAACAGCCTGGTATATCGAGCTCTACCTCGCCCAAACCAGTCTCAATTCTCCATACGCCGCAGATATGAGCTCGTACGCAGACGTCGCGGCCAGTGGGCCACAGCAGAGTGCCGAAGAGGTCAGTTACGAAATAATACTATTGAAATGGTACATGCACTGACAGAACCTCGTAGGCGTAAGTGACTTTCTCCTATACTGTAAAACATTGCTCGTTGCAGTCGCTATACCTCGTGCATCATGTTCAACGCAACAGACACCTCTTACCAACACAAGCGCTCGACGTCACAACCGCACTAAACCCCTGCGAGATACATGAGTTTCAAAGCATCAACCTCAACTAACATATTCCCTAGCCGTGCGCCCCCACCCACCGAAGTTGAATCCATAACCTCCGAATCTACCCACTCGCTCATCGACGTCGACACCCCACACGTCTCTACCGTCCCCTCAACCTTTTCATCCCAGGAAATCCAGACCGACACGCAAGCTGCTCGCATTGAGCGTGAAGAACAGGCAGCCGATGCACGCGCGAAGGCTCAGGCCGCAGCCGATAAAGCCAAGGCAAAGTCACGCCGCGCAGGTGGTATTTTGAGCAAGAACGCCGACAACCCGGTCGTGTTGGGCAACTTGGTGACGGCGGGCTTGCTGACGGGTGTGCTGGGCCTCGGTGCGTATAGAAAATATACTGCCGGCGAGTTGTCATGGAAGGTCGCGGGTGCATGGGCAGGTGCTGTTGGGCTATTTGCTGCGGCGGATTACTTTGTTTCGCAGTATGTTGTACCGGCCGATCGAGATGGAGAATGACTTTGCTAACTGATGAGTAGACGCTTGTTCCAGAAATACCCCCCCAAGAAGTAGATGCATTAGCTTCAATGGAAACGCGGTGTTATGAAGCCGCATATCGCACAACCTGTGCCATCCTCCCCCCTCTCCTGTATTTATCTCTGCATTCCCTTCTCTTTAGCTGCTCTGGGAGACGTTAATGGTCATGTCACAACAATGGCAAGGTGGTGTCACAGATGATCGTGATGCGGTAAATGATAATATTCTTTCGCTTGCTCTGAAAACGGACCCTGAACTGATAGTGATCATAAGTTGACATTTGGACAGTCTCCAGTCGAGCAGATCCGCAGGTGTGGTCCGTATGCACGTCTGGATACGGTCAAGCATGTCTTACTCCATGGAAATAGATGGAACGGCTCGATCTGGGCATAGAAAGAGATGTTTGAATCAATCATCAACACGCAACGTAGTCGTGAGATCTGCCAAGTGCATGACAACGTGACATCCAAAGGGTTCTTGACCTGCTTTTCAAGTGACCCGGCCTGAGAAGACTGTGTCAGAAGGCTACGTATATACACTCGCACGTTCAATGATACCTCACGTACTTCTACCAGGCCTCTAAAACGGTTGTGCCATGCAAGAGTTCTCCAAAGCTTGCGCCCAAGCTGAAATACATCCCCCACCAAAGCTTGCCGTTGCGGATCCATACGTCAGAAATAATGACTATTATAAGTGGTTAATAAGCGGAATACGCTCACGCTATATGCCTGGTTACGGTGGCATGAAACGCCGTCTATAGAATACAAAATCTGCGAACTCGTGATGAAACGTCTAAACATTCAAGCCTCGCGCTTCGAGAACGTGAGGTAGCAGTCATCCTGTTAGTGATTAGTAATGGTTATCAAGGGTTGGGAACTGGACTTACCATCGGAAAGATGGTTGCGAACACCTTGATCTCTTCCGACTTCTCTGTGACAGTATGTTTCCAGTCAAGAAACATACTCGCCATACCAATCATGGCCATGAGATTGTGTGTAGCGTAGACCTGGCCGAGACAGTAATGGGGTCCGGTTCCAAAAACAAGCCAGTTCTTGACTTGCTTCTCGGCATCGCCAGTGATCCATCGATCGGGATCAAATGTATCTGGGTTGGGGTAGACTTCCGGGTCGTGAAGCGCAGGGTAAGTCGTTGGAATTACCATGGAGCCCTTGGGCGCAGTATATGTGTCGGTGATGGGGAAAGCCTTCTTCGCAACGTAAGGTACCATGAGCACAGGTGGCCGGTAACGTAGAGTCTCCTTGACAACGGCGCGAGTAAATGTCATGTTTTCCAGCATATCCATGCTGAGGGGTGCATTACGGTCGCCGTTGCGTAGGCGCAAGTTCTCCTCGCGGACCCTTTCAAGATAGTGAGGCTGATCAGCCATGAGTTGGTACAACCAAGTGCAAGCGCTCGAAGTCGCGTCCTGAGATGCGAAAAGGAAGGTGAAAAGGGTCATGGAAATCTCGAAGTCGGTGAATTCGCGGATAAGCATTGATGGCTTCTCAGATTGCGGGACATCGATTCCTTGCGCGATCTTTTGACGGTATTTCTCACACTGGACCATCTGCAGTACCCAGGCATCTAGAATGCAGTTGGGTTCACCTCCCGCAGCGATTCTGACCTTGCTCTTTGCAGCGCACTTAGAGAACTCCTCAAGTACCATGTCCGCAGCCTTTTTACCCCAGTATGTCTTCGTAAAAGGAATGATGATAGGAAAGTTGACCAGTTCCAAAGCGGCAGTAATTAGATAGTAGTCGTCCGCAATCTTTTTCACCGATTCGTCGGGCATGTAGTGACCGACGAAGCTTCGCATGGATACGGCGCATTGCAGCTCCCGGAACTCGGGCATAAACTGCACAGGCTTTCCATTGGCCTCCTCGGTGACCTTAAGAAATCGCGCGAAGTACAGGTTGTAAATTTCCTCCTGTCCTGGCAGGTACATCTCAAGAGCCTGACGAGTGAACAGACCATTGAGACCCTTGCGATAATCAACGTGTGCCTTGCCATCGAGGAAAACCCAATTGTTTGGACGTAAGAGCTTGTGAGCAACATCAACCACGCAGGGTTTGACGAATGAGGGCGAATTGAAGACTTTGCGGGCCATGTCGCGAGTGGAGGCAATGACAACGAACCTGGGCTGATAAGTGATTGCGAAGTCAAACTCCGCAGAAGGGCTTACTTGTGAAAGACAGAAACGCAGCTCAACGGCCCGCTCATCCATTTGGCATAATATTTCTCGAATTTAGGATTAACAGATTCTAGGAATGGACCAATGAATGGTGCTTTCCACGCAGGCCCCTCGATTGAACCCTTATTCAAGATGTATTTGACTGTTGTTTGTCAGACGAATCTTCTCCTCTATCTGTTCCAGATTATCTCACACTGATCGTAAGCGATAGCGACCAGGATTATAGTCAAAAGGGCCGACCATCCGTTTATGTGCGCTAGGATTGAGAACGCGAGATTGTTCTTAACGAAGTCCGTTGAAGGCGCGAATTGAGCATCCGCAGTGGGCGACGCGAAGTTTGCGTTCACCGACATGGTGAGACCGTTGCTAGTGGACGTCCCAGCGATCCGAAAGGATTGAAAAGTAGTTCAAATAATCACGCTGCGAATCTGAGGACGCAATTGACGTAGACCACAGTGGTCGGGAGAAATAAGGAGAACAGTGAAGAGGAGAGGCTGAAAGGAAGGAACGGTCTTGCGTAAGAGACGAGAGTGAGGCAAGGGAGGTGGAGGTGAAGAGAAGGGGAGAAGGTGATAAGTGGTATTAATTTCCTGAACCCTTCTTTCTTCTTGCAGCGTCCAGCCGAGCGGAGTGGAGACAGACTGGAACAGGTAAAGATACGTGGGTAACGAATACTCAGCAGGCTTACTAATACTTGAGTACTCGCGAAGCTTGGATCATGTTATTGAAATCCAGCCGGCCAGAGAGCCCAGGCCAAGATTCTCTTTGTAACGTATAATGAGTCATTCATCATAAAGCGGTATACCAAGACTCATTCAGCGAGACTTAAACGACCCTAGCAACAGGCCCTCAAACGAACCATTACACACGCGATGGGTGGATACAATCGGCACAATCACAATGCGCCGGAATCTTAAAGTTCTTACCCCTGCGTGACGTGATATCGCATCAAGAATCGGCGAGGGACCCGTTATAACGAGATAAGGCTAGAATAGAATATCTGAGAGCACGTTTCTGAGGCCATGTTAGCACTTGAACACTCCCAGTATTACGTAACTACGTACAAGCCTCATGAACACTGCATAGACTACAATTAAAACATGGAGAAGGTCTCAATGTTTTCAGTATATTCCCAAAGCTATGATACTACTGTAATTAAGCGGCATATCCATGCGCTAGTGCTCGGCTATGGTCTCGGGAAGTTGTTGTCCGAGAGGAAATAACCTGCGCGACTGTGGCAATACCGCACCAACTCATCCACTACTCATTGTCCATGTCCAATGTCTGCCATTCCATTACCACCGCTATACACCATGAAACCACATAGATCATGGCGTTTGCCTTATC
Source organism: Pseudovirgaria hyperparasitica (assembly GCF_010093815.1). Lineage (NCBI taxonomy): Eukaryota > Fungi > Ascomycota > Dothideomycetes > Acrospermales > Acrospermaceae > Pseudovirgaria > Pseudovirgaria hyperparasitica. Next base: position 2,244,601 of record NW_022985550.1, read on the forward strand.
TGGCGTGTTTCCATCCATAGCTCAATAATACAGTGTTTCGATATGCACGTCTAGTGCACTTCAACATCCTACCAGAAATGTAGTCGTACATCGTTGATCCAACCATGGACCGCACACAAGATAACTCCTAGACAAGACTATGCCCTCAGCCCTTCTAGTAAAGCTCCTTCGCCCTTGCTCTCCACTGTCTTGAACACCTCGCCCTCAACATCCAGGCCTTTCTCAGCTCGGTCATACGCGTCCTCGCTTCTATCAAGTAGGATTTCCAGCTCCCTCCCTCCAAGGATGCCCTGATCCTTGCCTTCTTTATCCATGTCCCACCTTTGACCGTCTTCTCTCCTCAACAGGCGCTGCAGCTCCTCAAATTCCTCTTTCTGTTCTCGTTCCACCCTGGACTTGCTATTGCCGCCCGTCAATCCACCTTTGCGAATGACAAGCTTTTCCAGCCGTCTCTTAGAATTCGCTGATTCGAGGAGTTGTGATTCTATTGTGTTCCTCGTTGCAAACCTGTACACAATCACGTTGCGCGTCTGTCCGATGCGATGTGCTCGGTCTTGGGCCTGGAGATCTTGCTGCGGATTCCAATCGCTGTCGAAAAGTATTACTGTGTCTGCTGCAGCAAGGTTTATACCTTGTCCACCAGCCCTAGTGCTTAGTAGGAACAGATTGCGAATATCGTCAGCTTCTGTATCCTTAGTCGCAGGAGTGTTGAAAGCCTTGATTTGTGCATGCCGTTCCGACTGTGGTATACTACCGTCTATCCGACAGACAGGCCAACCTCGGAGGGCAGTGGCATACATTTCCAAGAGGTCGAGTTGGGTCTTGAACTGACTAAAGATCAAAACCTTGTGTCCCCGGTCAAATAGTGCTGTTAGAAGGCTGTCAAGTAGGTGCATTTTGCCCGAAGATGTGACTAAGCTTTCGTCCGGGACTATGTCTCCATCATCCGAAGCTCTCGCCAGAAATGGATTAAAGAAATTATAAGGGCTGTTGCAGCAAAGCCGTAATTGCATCACCGGGTTCTGCAGCTTTTTTAATGCTATCTGTCGCTTTGCCAACTGAAGATTCTCTGCCTGTATCCGTTCGTCTTCGTCCTGGGACTCCTCGGGATCAGACGCCGGGGTATCGTTGGCTTCGTCTTCGAGAGATGCGAAGTAGGCCCGGTCACTGACTTCTTCATAGCTCTTGCGTGCGGCTTTTCGACGACTGCGTGCACTCATGGTGGAGGCTGGCGTAGCTTCACGGCTTGACTTGACGCTCTTGCTTGGCGTATTAGCTCTACTGTCCCAAAGAGCTTTACGTTTTCGACTTGCGGTGCTCGTAGCACTCTGCGGAGTTGCAGTGCCACTGATGGACTCAAGAGCCTTTTCTTCGAGATATGAGCGTGTAGTACCATCAAGAATGGCCTGGTATAGTTCTCTCTGCATGGGCGAGAGAGGTGCAAACAAGACGTACTCCCGTTTCCTAGGCATCATGTTTTCGACATCAGTCTTTACGCGCCGTAGCAAGAACGGCTTCAAGATCGCATGTAGTGAGGAGACTAATTGCTGCTGGCGCTTCTCCGATAGAATTTCCTGGTAGCCATTACGTTCCTTGAGTGCAGAGAAATCAAACCAGCTCTCGAATGCCTCCAGTTTGTCGAAAATGTTGGGCATCAGGAAATGAAGGAGAGACCATAGCTCGGTCAAGTTATTCTGCAGGGGCGTTCCAGTAATCAGTAGTCTGTTGGCAGACTGGTAAGATTGGAGTTCTCTAATCAGTCGACAATTAAGATTCTTAATACGGTGTCCCTCGTCCTGATAAAGTTAGTTGACGCGCCTGTAACATAGATGGTTGACATACTATGATGATGAATTTCCAACCAAAGTTCGCCAGGTGTTTGCGATCATTCATGCAAATTTCATAGCTAGTCACCACTACTGGAAATTTATCCCCTCCTGGACTACTTAGTCGGGTCTTCCTTAGCTCTTCCCGCTCCTGTTTTGATCCATGATATAGCAACACAGGAATGTCTGGAGTGAACTTATTGAACTCATCGACCCAGTTGCTTGTAGTGCTCAGCGGTGCCGCAATTAAGAATGGCCCATAAGAATGTTTCTCTCTCAAAAAAGCTAGAAATGAGATGGTTTGTATTGTCTTCCCGAGGCCCATCTCATCAGCAAGAATGCCATTCAACCCGTTCTCGTAAAGGGATATAAGCCATTCTAGGCCTTCCAATTGGTAAGACCTCATGGTACCACCGGATACCAAAGCGGGCTGTCTGGCAGACCTGAGGTTCTGTATGCCTATATCGCTCGTCTTTACATCTGATTCAGCGGCCTGCTGAAGGGCTTCCTTAATATCTTTTTTGCCAGCTTTTGCCTCGACGTCTTCTCTTTTTAGATAGTCAGATATCTTTCCATAAGGCTTACCCTTTTTCCCAGATCGCCCGCGTTCCTTTGTCTTATTCAGTTTCGACTGCGCATTATTGTCAATTTGACTCTCGGGGTCTTCCTGTTTCAGATTGCTTCTGCCCGTTCGCGTTGACCGCCTCTGAGCAGCTGCAGCAATCTCCTCTGCTTTCTCTTCTCTCTTCTGCGCCCGTTTGCGACCCTTCTCGTCGTTTGCAATCTCCGTTTCTTCTTGCTGTTGCATCTGAGACAACATAATGGTGGAATAAAGCTAGAATTCTTTGTTAGTGTGTCTACATCGCACCAGTGATCTTTGGGGTTTTCTAGATCTGGACCGCGCACCTTGCTTTGGTTCAAGAGGTACTCCAATGCCTTGAACTTTTTATCGATTACTTCCTCTCCACCTTGCTTGTCTTCCAGTACTTTCATTTGCATCTTCTCTTCTCGCTTCCTGTCTTCATTCTCGCGACGCTCGCGCATTTCTTCCTCCTCTTTCACCATACTTTCTGAAATTTCTTTGAAACCCATCTCGAGTGACTCTAGGGCGGCGGCGACGATGCTGGGGTAGATTTGCGCGTGCTTGAATATGTAATTGAACTGGTAGGCATAACTCGTGTGATGCTTTATTCCAGATAGTATTACTGCTCAGGCCGCGTAGGCAAACAGTGCGCTTCTGAGAGCCCGGAAAGAGCTGTGAACGGATGCGCGAAACAATTGACCGTGTAGTCTGAGGTGCACTAGCCCGTCGCGTCGCGTCAAGTGGTGTCGTCATTGCGAGAGATCCATACATGAGCGCTAAGCGCGTCCACACTAACGCGCTACCGTGGACCCTTGCATTTGGATCTCGATTCTACAGAGTCAGACAGAGTGACGGCTATTTGCGTGGAGTGAGTGAGTGATCTTCGAACCCTGAATTAGCCATAAGCCAACGCTAATGATAGAAGCATTCATTATATTTGATTCAAATGGCATCACAATGCCCGTCCTTGCCACCTACCTCAATACACATGCATTATAGCTCAACCCACAAAATATGGTCAACATCAATGTCTAAGCGTACAGGACCTAACCATGGGGAAAGTTTGGTCGGTCTTCAAATCGCTGGTCGGAGCTATAGACTGCCTGTCAGGTAAATATCGAGTTTGCATGTTATAATAGTCCAGGAGAGCTGTGAAAGCGTGACTGTTCGAACCAGACACCAGACGCAATATGACTGACCATTCTAAAAGCAGAGAGAGTAGCCTGATGTGCTGACACCTGAGCAGTAAGCTTCAGCCTGGTTTTGAACAACTTATCTCCTACGTTTAGACTCTCAAAGCTTATTACCCAACACGCGTTATGAGCTCTGCTGCCTCGGATGGAAGAGCAAGAAAGTGTAGCACATTCTCTTCTGATCACATTTATAGCTCGATCATCTGTGCCACCCCAGCTACACCGGACAGATCCTTGCTGCAGACGTTCACAAGGAAGGTCGATGGCTTTCGCGACACCAGTGAGTCATGGCAGCGTGTAGCTACAATGAAGAGCGACTCAGAAATTGATGGGGAAAACGACGAGCGAGTAATACCTTTAGGACCCTCAGTATCCTCATCTATCCTCTCAGCATATTGTCGATAGTATCTGTGACTCATATCGGCGTGTTAAAAAAGGCCGCAGTTCGTCGTCAGACACTCCACCGACCTTCTTCAGCCGATCAAATCTATCATTCTATGACGCAAAGGCTTCTTCGAGAAGTTTTCTCAACCACATTCTACTTAGTAGATGCCTCGCCCTTAGAAATCAGGTTTTGAAGATCAGGTGAACTCAGAAGAAGTTTGTGGACTTGACAAGTTTAATGTTGCTATAATTATCACACTTGCGGCCCGTAGACAGGCATCTCCTGCAAGAAGGCTTTCCTATCACATTTAATACGTACACCTGTAAGATGCATGAGTGAACATCCAATGGGCGAACAGGCCTAGAGACTACATTGCACGACGGTCGTAAAGGGCCCCCGATCAATCCTTGCTAGGTTCCTTATCAGATTCAGACCATCCCCTTGTATGCCCATTATTGCTAGAGCAGAGGGCTGGGGCCACTTGGGGTCCATCAACGCTAGTGCACTCTTTTCCCATTGGTTTGTCCGTATACTCTTCTAAGCATAGCGTGATAATGGAATGCCTACTCGGTACAAAAGAAAACATTCCAACCAAAAGCACTAGCATGCCTTTGTGGTATTCAGTCCGTATGAGGTCTAACAAGGTCGATTCACTCCATAAAGCAGGAGTCCTCTTTGCTCATTCACGGTTATCATTATGACCTGTATATATGAATCGCAAGCCTGCTTGGCAAGTGATGTACAGTGCATGTTTCCTTATAATATGCAGAGCACAAGATTAAGGGAAGATCCCGATGCTGGTCTAGACTCTAGACCGCTGCCCGATAGCTTCCCCACAGGAGCATCTAAATATAGGATACCGTACGACCTGCCGGCCACCAGCGGAGACTGCGAATAAGGCTTAATTTCAACCTTAAATCTACTTCAAATGTCCTCTCTATTCAAAGAACCATGTCGTACAAGGTGCAAACACGTGGGAGATGTTCTTCAGCTTCATGATTAAGAGGCGGCACGGAACATCTCTCTCTGCTCCACATTGACGAGCTTTCACCCGACTTATTGCCTCGGGGCAGCTAGACTCTCTGCGGCCTGATCTGCGAAATCCAAACAAGTAACGACGCCGCAGAAACCGAGCTGTTACATCTAACGTCGAAATTCCTCGTATGAAGTCAAACAACGCAACATTGACGGTTTGCCATCGTTGCTTGTCAGCTGATCTCCTACATCCTCTCGGAGCTCGAGTCACGCATTCTCTAGCACACTCTGCGCGTGCGTGTGTGTCTGGTGCTCCGTGCACAGGTGGTGCTAATTACTTCTATCTATCCATTGCTGTTCTTCGTCAGCTACCACCAATCCCACGAACAAAGTTTACACCGCCCTCGACAACGTGCCCCTAGTCTTGTCTTGCGTCGCACTTCAAGGTTATGTTGCTGACTAACCACCGGACCAACTCTTTTCATGGTACCCAGGCGAACGCATAAGAAGTCGCGCAATGGATGCGTGCAATGCAAGCAGCGTAGGGTCAAGGTAAGTCTCTGTGAGGTCAGGCAACACCAGCTCTCTCATCGTCACCCCCTCAGATCAAAGCGCGTTTCTCACATTGCATGTAGTGTGACGAGAAAGGGCCCATTTGCCATAATTGCACAAAACGACAGTTACCATGCAGCTTCAAAGACGCGCCTCCAGAGTCGCCAGTTGACTCGCTATCTGAGAAGAGCGCTGATGTTTCCTCCACGGCCCGGGAGAATCAAGCTACCACTCGACGCTCAACCGTCTTGACAATCAATAAACGTCTAATCACCCCGAACGATGCCAACGCAAAACAGGTCCGGTCACTGGAACTGGGACTACTCCACCACTGGACCACCGTCACATATGCGACGCTCGCGCAGGACCGCTTCGAGCATGGACCCAACATAGAGTACAGACTCTGGCAAATTGACGTTCCCAGAGAGGCCATGAAGCATGAATACCTCCTGAACGCCATCCTCGCCGTCGCCGCCCTCCATGTGCTCTCCCTGCCTCCAGAAAAACAATACGTCCCCGTCACCCTCGCCCACGCCATCGAATACCACACCGCATCCTGCGCCACCCTGCGCTCCGAACTAGCCACCGTCAACGACAAGAACTGCCACGCCGTCTTCGCCTGCTCCATCCTCATGATCCTCTCCGTGCTAGCCCTTCCGCCGCCCGCCGACGAGCGCACGGGCCATACGTCCTCTCTATCCGCAATCTTCGCCTACACAGACATCCTTACCGGCACCCGTGATGTGCTCTACTCGCTGCAGGCGCAGCTCATCGAGGGTCCCTTTCGCCGCATGATGGACTACTGGCAGACCCGCTTCGAGTTCCACGCGCGCCCGGACACTAAGGCTGCGATTCAGATCTTGCGCGGGCTGAATCACGAGACACATGTCGAGAACAACCCCATCCAGTGCGCGACCAATGCCATGGCCATTGACATTCTCGAGACATGCTTTGCCGAGCTGGACAATCGTCCGGATTTCGGGGTTAGTATTGCTTGGCTTGGCAGTCTGGACGGGAGCGTGATTGCGAATTTGCAGCGGCATGAGCCGGTCGCGCTGGCCATGCTGATTTGCTGGGGCGTCATGTTGGAACAACCTAGTCCGATGTGGTTCGTTCATAGGCCCGGAAAAGCTCTTATACAGGAGATTCTCTCGCTGAAGCTACATGAGGAGAAGAAGTGGACGTTGCTAGTCGCGTGGGCGAAGGACAGAGCAGGCATGGAAACGTCTAGTATTCCGGTGACATGCGAAGCTTCATAAGTGAGGATGCCTTTGAATATTTTCTGCAGCTCATTTGTCCATAATAGCTGGCGTTTGGGTAATTTTTAACCAGATCGCATTGGCGTGGGTCACGGACGTCGTGTTTCCCTTGATAACGACAATGCAACTTATACTACGATACAGACGACACGTCAATATCGTGACATACAGCAACAAGTTCGTCTTGTTAGGATAGAGATCATAGGTAGACGAGCAACTTGTCATCATCTCCACATCCCGTGTCGATCCCTGCGCCACAGTCCCTCTCGCCGTTCCTCATCGTGAGTACAAGACTAGTGCTAAACTTCCATTTGAATGCTGAGTATCCTGTAACCAACATCCAAAACGACGCATATGCGTCTCCTCTTAACGTTCCATGCGAAGGACACACAACCACAACACATTCTAGTGTAAGACAACGTGAACCCCCACGGACAAAACAACGCTAATGGCGATGTGTGAAGAATGAAATGAGCCAAAGCAATGCGACCCTGAGATGATTGCGTGTCCGTCATGCCATTCGTGGAGTACAAGTGATAAATATATAGACAGTGAAAAGAATATGGTCAATCATGGTCAGTCAATAAGTGCGCTGCTCTCGATGACCTATGCGGCGGGATATATGTTAGCAAAAGTCTACTAAGGTCACTCGCCGCTGACCATTGCAGAAAGGTTTTTCCACCTCTGCTTTAAGGTTTCATTTTCAGCATCCGTCTGATGAAGTCGTTAGTAAATTACTGATAGTGGCGCTCATGGCTGACTTTACCTCAGCATTTCTCATTTTCGACTCAACGAGCGCTTTCTCTGTTTCTGCCAGCTGTTCTTCCAGCGAACGGTTGCTGTTCTGGACCTCCATGTTACGCGCCATGAGACTATCAAGTTGTGCCTTGAAGCGCTCTTCAACCTCTTGAGGCTGCTTGTCGACAATCTTCTTCAGCTCGTCGACTTGCCCTTGCAGACTTTCGTTCTCGTCTCGAAGGTTTTCATTCTCAACTTTAGTCCGTACAAGATCTGAAGCAACCTGCACGTGTTCAATGTCGGCGTTCTCGATTCGACCTTCCAAACTGCGTACGCGCTTCTGGAAATCCGCATTCGTCTGACGTAGGTTCTCTAGCTCAGACTCGCGTTCTTTCTCTATGCGCTGTTTCTCGTTCCATTCAGCTGTGTAGACCTTTAGCATCTCGGGTGTGATCTTGATAGCACATGCGTCCTGTACGAGCGTATCTGCTCTGTATACATCTTTGTCCACACCACCAGCACTGCCAAAGAACCCGGAGTCTAGTAATGAACCAGCATTAGGCGACTTGTCTATGTATATATCGAAGATGCGTTCTTTCAAGAAGACACTTAGTGAACTCATGTCTTTCATGCCAAGTAACGTTTCGGCATTCTTCTGCATCAGAACGATGCCGAATTTCAGGATAGCTCCCTCCAAGCCTTCGCTCAGAATCAAATCATAAATTCGCAAGACGAGTTGTAGTGGAAATCGATAAGCAAACAGAGTGAGAAACCATTGTGTTGCGTAGAGCTGTGGGCTGACACCGCGTCGATGCAGGTGGCAATAAAGTGCAGGCTCAAAATCTTCTAGCAGTCGTTCGAATTGATAGAGATGTAGGTGCAAGCCTGGCATATCCTGAATAAACATCTCCCGCAATCCGTACTTGTTCATGAGCTTGACGAGCAGGCAGAATGCTTCTTCCTCCGTCATATTAAATAAGAGTGGCATTGCAATGAAGTTCATGCCTTGTGCATAGCCAACAGCTTCGTCGAAGAGGGCATAGGCCTTACATACTCCAAAGAGACCTTCTTGAAGACCCGCAGACATGAGGTATTTCGAATAGCTCGTCCTCGCGCCAAGATCGCGTCGTATCACCTTCTCGAGTTTCATGATTGCAGCCTTGTCCTCCTTTTGTCTTTTAGACCTTTCTGCCTGTAGCTTTGCGATCGCATCCGCAGCCTGCCCGTCGCTTGAAGAGGGTGAAGCTAGAGGACTTCCTTGCGCTGTCGATGTCGTGGTGGCCGGAGTGGAATAGTTTGAGTGTATGCTTGAAGCAGACGATTTGATCGAGTCCCCTCGCTCCTTGATACTATGCGTTTGACCTGGCAAGCTAACTCTCTCTTTGTCCGTACCTCTAACCACCAGCTCTCTGTACATCGATTCGAGGTCGTCATTCTTGCTTTCAGCCAGCACTTGCCAGACCACACCCCGTATAGCCTGTGGAATCCCACTAGCAATGGCTTGGTTCAACTCTTCTGCGCTTGTACGTGCAACCGCCGCCGGGCCTTCGTAGACCACGGACTGCCATAAATCCCAGTCGACTGGGGTAGCTTTCCCGACTGTTGGCCCTACACCCATGCCTGCGGCGTTTCCTGGTGCTAGACCCTGTGTCATTGATACTTGTCTACTTGGGCTATGTGGTCCCGGACTCGATCGGACTCGATGCATCGGCGGAGGCGACCCTTGGTTTTCATCTGCCGTGTTGCCAGGACTTGCCATTCCGATTCCTACACTCATTGAGCGTCCAATAAGTCCAGCCAAGGCTCCACCATTCTTGTCTGACCCGTGGCCAAGCTCATCGTCCAAAGAGGTAATACCAGCTTCTTCTCTCATTCGGAGCAATTTAAAGCGGTCTTTCAAGCTATTGCGCCCAGAGCCTTTGGTTGAAGGACTTTCCGATCCTTCACCATCTAATCTGTTCACCATAAGCTCGGGATTACTGTTGATAGTATTGATTGACGTCACGGTGCCCGTTCTGTCTCGGGTCGCACTAGTGGGCTGCGTATTCTTGTCGACCTTTTCTGTACTGGCAGAGTTCCTTGTAAGCCATGAGAATGGACTTGTATATTTACGCGTTGTGGGAGGCGGAGCGATGTTCTCAGATTTAGCTGGCGCAAGAGGGAGAGGAGGGGGTGGAGGAAATTCATTGATTGGGACCTTCCCGGAGAGGCCTGTGGATGCAACATCCTTGTCGGCCTCCGTTCGAGGCGGCAATGGGGGTTTAGAGACATGTTCAGAAGTCGTAGGCGTCTTGTTAGAGTCTGTGAGATATAAGTACTCATCATCGCAAGGGGTGCGGCAGACACAGCTGTGCCGCTTACTATGCACTTACCTTCGAGATTCACTTCGTCCATACTCCCTACAGATATTCTTTTCGCAGAGCTCTGTGGGCTGGGAGGCGCTTGGCTTTCATGATTCTGCTCATCTACTCCATCTACGGCTGAGCCCGTAGTCTCACCATAGCTTGAAACAGCGTCCTCATTTTTTTCTTCTCTCGTTGCCGTATCTGCTGAGGTAGATCGACTCCTATTGGTGAGGGACCGGCCGGGACTTCGTGTCTGCGTAGAGTTACGATGGCTCATATCAGAGGCATCCTCGAAGTTGTCCTACCCAAGAGCGTATTAGCAAACAGACGAGTGACATGCAGCTGTCTGCAACATGAGGGTCAAAGTACCTCGCGATCAGAGCCAGGATCGCTTCGAGGCTCCATGGATATCGTGCGAGGGGACTATCTAGAAGTAAGGTCAATCGTCGGGTCGGATCTCCTTGCGCTGGTGACCGGACTTGGGACAAAGGAGCTGCACCGTGGCAGATACAGGACTGTGTGGGAGATATGCAGAGAGATTCTTAGAGAAGGTTAAGGTAGTTCAGGGAGCGACGGACATGCCAGAGGGGAGTGATATGAAGCGAAGAGAAGAGATAACTATGGAGCTGCACGCGAGTTTTTTAATTATTGCAGCGGTGGACACTTTTTCCCGGGATAGGGATATGGACGTCCTCTGATGGCACACAAAGCACAAAGCAACTCAAAGGAAGGGACGGGCCACGCAACACGCATGCTAAAGTTGGCTGGGTGCTGGCGCCTTTGGGGGGGCGGATGGGCATTCGGGAGGGGGTTGAACACCGGGCTGGGCTGGTGGTCTGGTGGGCTGGTGGGCAGGGAAGCCACCCGTTGCGTACCTTACTTGACCGCCACCACTAACACCCTCCTCAATAATAATACATGGCACATTCCTGAACAAAACACCACAATAGTCTGGTACTTATCTGGCGTTATGCGAAAGACACGGTGGGCCCAGATTGCGAGAGTAAACGCTGTAACCAGAGCGGTTCTGTTATTACATGACTTTTGCTTCAGACTCGTCCGACCTCGAGATCCTCTTTGGCCGCTTTGATATAATTATCTTGACAGCCAGAACTGCTCACTTGGTTGCAGCTTGCGATCCTGGATTGACCCTGGAAGCGGCAGGTTTACACCCCACTGTTTTGGCGGAGACGTTTCACCCTCCTTCTTTGCACCCACCAGTCACGCCTTGTCTCCAGCCACAACTTGCGACGAGCGTCCTGTCTGCCCGGCTGACTGCGGGCCTGTCCAGAATATACGGATTTATCTTGGAAAGCAATCTTTCGGCCTGTACCACCTCGCCTGCTTCATGTTATTTGTCCCATAATCCATGCTTCAAATGGGAACGATTACTTTATGCCGTGAAACAAAGGGGTTAAGGGGCACTACGCTTTTCTGGCGACGGAGCCCCTAGGGAATCCCAACTCCGCAAACGACAACACTTACCACATCCGGTCAAATTTTACTTTGGAAATCTTTCATTCACCATATGCATTGTGGTCAACTCCTCTAATTGACATGATCTAAGCCAAACAGACACGCCATGTCGACAAGAATTGCCTCAGAACCCAGGTCTGACCTTCTGTACCCGTTGCACTGGGCCTCCCTTTGCAAACATTCCTGGCATACCAGTCTCTTCTGGCAACGGGACATATGGCTCAGTATGAGTTGAGTTTGCACTGCCCTCCGAGCTCAGGTCGGCCGTCACCATCTCGTTGCCGTCTGCAATTGAGAAATGATTAATCGTTCTGTTGAACATGGCCAGACTGGCTTCAGGCTGGTAGTACGGTACAAGATGACCAGCTTCGTATATTCTCAGGAATGAGAAGTTACCGTACTGTCTGACTGCACCATATTCGACGCCATTGACAGTAAAAGGCTCGTATCCAGCCGCGGTGAATTGTTTACTGTGCGTGTAGTTCACGGCCAAGGATATTGCTTCTCCACCAAACCAGTTACAGATGTACTAATGGACAAGGTCAGACATATATTCAGGGAGCATGAAGAACTGCTTACATCAGCGTCACCGTAGTACAATGCTACGCGCACACCAGCATCGAGAAGCATCTCAAGGTCTTCAATGAAGTTTGGATAAACAAAATCTGCATCGTTGTGAGTAGAGCGCAAAGACAACTGTGCCCATAGAGTCTTACCTCCAGTCTGCTGGAAGGCCCAGTACACCTCGCTATTGCTAGATGTGTAGTTCAGATTGACTCCGAGTGCATCTTGGACTTCCGGCTGGTTCAAATACTCGGGGAAGTAGCCTGCGGGTTCAGGATCGTCAAGTGGATGACGAATGTCGTAGACACCCCGGTTTCCGACAGCATAGTACGGTCCCTCGACATTATCACGGCACATTGATTGCGCCTCACTGCAGATAGCCTGATCTGATAGCGTGGTGCGGTTGGTAGTTCTACAAGCCTTGACTTGGTCCAGACATCCCATTCCAGGCATATTCAGAGCAAACTTCATGTAATTATACACAGTGTCGTTGATGGCTTTGATTCCGTATGTATTGTTCGTGGCGAACTCTGGATAGTAGGGTGCTTGAATTAGCTCGTCAATTATACCGTTACCGATCTAGATCTCGATTAGCTGCCCGATTGTACGCTTCAACGTTTGAGACATACCCCAAGACTGTTCAGGTTCAGCTCGACGCCTTCTACGGTACCGTCGGAGATCAGCTGGTTCTGCTCGTAGAAGTAGTTGTAGAAAGCAGGTCTAGCAGACAGTCAGTAGTGTCAACAACATTCGTCAGGGCGTAGTGAAGCTCACCCATAGTGGCCACCATAAGACTCTGTCCAGAGATTGAACACTTTCGATGTGATTGTCGAGGCAAGTTGAGGCAGTCCGCTATAAAAACCCTGGAGAACATGATAGGCAGCCACGGCAGAGAGATCTGTGGTGTCGAGCAGTTGTGCGTCAATGACAGGATACCTTCCGGTGACATCCTGCACGGTAGAATTGACAAAAGCTCCAGTGAATTCATCATACGAGCCTGCTTCTGCTTCCGAGTACGAGTATCCTACACCCAGGGGCTGCGAAAGGAAGAGTAAGTTCGAAAATGCATTCCACGAGTAAGGATTCAAAGCTGTTTCGAGATCTTCTGTTACATTGCAAGGGCCAAGTTCTGTATAGCGTGTCAACGATATGCACCGCAGCCAGTGTTGATGAGACTATTCACCTTGAAAGAGCCCGATCAAAGAATCGCTTCCCGGTCCTCCGTTGAGCCAAAGAGTAATTGGATCGTTTGCGGGATCATTTCTGCTCTCGAAGAACCAAAAGAAGGTCTAGCACAGCGTCAGTCAAGTCCTAGCAGGGGATTGAACTCCATACGTGGGCATTAGGCGCAATGTCGATGTAACCAGCATATGAATTCACTCCTTGAATGAATGGGTAAGTATGTCACGGTCCCTTTGGTGCTCTTGCTGACCTTCAGTAGTCTCGCAAACACCAGCTTCTCCTGGATGTTTGTATCGTATTTGCACACCAGTGGGGGTAGTAATAGTCTTCACGCCAGTCGCATTTGCGGGTAGCTGTCTGGCACCGAGAGGAAGCTTGATGAACGCGTCGATTGGCGATGCCAGAAGCGCAAACACCGTAATACCAAGTTTCCCTAGCATATTTTCGACACAATCAGGCTCTTGTTGGAAGACACACCAAGCATTTAGACTCCGGCAATCGGCGACTGTTCATCCTTTTAAAGCTGGGTCCGCTGCTGTTCTACTATGTTGCCTCCGCACATCAATCCTGGTAGCAGAAAAGTTCCTGCATTTGGATCCTTTCAACAATTTGGGTAGCGTATCATAAGCCCAACCCACCAGCGGATATGCCATCCTAGACCAAGAATGTCAAGTGTCAAGGGCGCATCCAAGCATCAAATCCTGCAGGCCCTAGAAATGATAAGCTTCCTGCAAGGCCTTGGTGAACAGGAAGTGCTAGGCAAGGCCGAAAGAGGAAGGTGAAGTAGCCGACGGACAGGAAGAAGCTGCGGCGTAGGTTCCGGTTGGCGCGGATGCCAAGTCAAAGAGGCCGAGAACGGGTCGTAGATGTTGATTTTGACGTCGATGTGTTCTATCGATTACGGGGAGATTTGCGGTGTAATATCGCCATTGCGCCTATGAAATGCATCCCGCCATCCACGTTCCACGAGCCTTGGGAGGCGGGGGCAAGGCAAGCAAGGTAACTGTTTTGCGGGAGCTCTGTACGTAGTAACAGTACTTAAAGGCGGATGAGATGTTAGATCCTAGGTCTCAGTATTGTCGACATGATTGCTAGTCGCACTGAGCCCACGGTCGAAGACAAAGGTGATCATGCGAAGTCCTTGGAACTCCCTCTTTCTCCACGACTTTGTGCGAGTCCATCTAAAGAATGGAACTTGAGAGTTGCCTGTATGATAGATCTATCGATTCAATCCACATGTGCTGATGTCGAATGACATATCAAAATTTTAGATTAACATAATATAATAACAATAATTATTGAGCTTTCGACCCATCCATTTTTAGCTAGACTCGCCTCCTGTCTACTTCCGACGCTAGGTTCGCGGGCGGCTCTGCTATCAGTCTCCCAATACCACCAGTCAGTCGGACGGGGTAGTTCCAATGGTCCCTCAATATTACGACTTTTCATGTACGCGTTCTGAAATGAGGCTATGATGGTCTCGAGATTACAAACTAAGCTCACATCGGTCTATTGGTTCTTACCTCGCCATGTTCACTCGCAGACTCGTATTCATCCTGCCGCTGGCAGCATGTCTCGTCTTCTTCGGTTTTATTGCACAGCGCCTCCTCCTGGAAAGAGGAGCGGTACGATACCCATCAGTGGTGACCCCAGATCATCCTCCCGATTCATCAACATCATCCTGGCGCCCAGGAACCCCACGGAATGCGTGGGATACAGGCAAATATGAACTCATGAGACGGCCGAAAGATGCCTCTGCCCCATGGACGCATCGCGAATTAGTGTCGCTTACAACACCAGGTGGGGAATACATCATGATCAATTTCGGAGTCGTCGAAGGTGCCATCAATCCAAACATGTTACCACATCCTAAATTGAACGACACATGGATCCTCGTTGCACAACACGGTAAACTAAAAGGATTCCCGAATTTCTCTCCCGAGGAATCATTTTACTTTGATGAATTGACATGCCTGGCAAATTTCACGTCTCCGGGAACATTACAATGCATGACTCCGCCTCTGCTACTCCCGATAGCCAATGCACCAAACAGCCATGGGTGTGTAGGCAAGAGTATCTGGATTCTTTCTACCAATATTGGTCCTCATGATGCTCGAGTGGTCTATGGTCCGGAGTTTCCAATCATTGTATACGGAGAGAAATCACAATACACCTGCTTCAGTCTATGGATGCAAGATTTTCGCGTCCTTGTGGACTGGGAATACGACACATCTTGGGACAGAGTAACGGCAGTCAATACCTCTGGCTTACGGCATGCTGTCGAAATGCAGCGCCCGCCGCCTATTGGAATTGTAGAGAAGAACTATTTTCTTTTCTGGGATTTCGAAAACCAAATGTACGCTCATTTCGATATTGCACCTGAACGTGCTTTCGCAAAAATCGAGAACGACGGCTCTGTGGGCCCAAACCTCGCATCCGATGTGTCCATCACCGATCTGGAGTGTATGAACAAGTATATGCCCAAGACTGGTCCAGAATTGGAGGACATCCACCAAGCAACGAATTCTTTGTCCATCACCCTTTGTGACCGCGCGGATCCCAAATGTAGTCCAGACACTGAGAACACCTTCATAATGACAATATGGCAGTGGAAATCCTACCATTCCTTCCATGGTGCTTACGAGCCATATCTTGCACTTTTTAAGCGAATGGCACCCTTCGAGCTCTATGGCTTGACCACGAAACCTTTCTGGATGCGAGGCCGAGGCGGATTTGGCGAGGGAAGGCTGCCTGATCCAAACGCAAATGACCAGATAAAGGCTGAATGGAACCAGACCGAGATGCTCTACGTTACGAGTATGGCCTGGAAAGAACCTGGTCTTAGATATCATGGCTTCCTGGACGATATCATCTGGATTGGTTTTGGTATCGAGGACAACTACACCGCGGCTATGGACGTGAAAGCAAGAGATTTGTTTCCCGATCTGCAGCGATGCCAGTTGCCATGAGAGTGACAGCCAAACTTGTATTACTTTTATGAATCATGTAAAACCATGCGCTTGATGTAAATTGGATGATACCCTCATACATGATCGAGCTAAGATAGCGACGATTCGGAATAGATATCATTTACTACTATTTGTGCTTGTTACAGCAACATGTCGAGCCTTAGGCATCAACATCACCCGCGAAGCTACCACCGCGCGTTATCAACATCCCGCGACCCATCGTACCACTTGTAAATCCACGTCCTGTCGGCTCTCTGTACTATTGTAATACAATCGAATCACAATGTCTAGGCAATCGATGGCCCCGTCACGCAATCCTTCTCTGCTCGAAGAACTAGAGAAGCTTGAGCAATCTATAACTTTGACGCTTCAAGGTATGTACTATGTTGTTCCTCCAAGCGACAGGGTCTCACACCGTTCCCAGAAATCGATTCGAACTTTAGTCGCGCACACCGTATTGTAACCACATCGATTATACCAGTGGTACAAGAATATGCCAAACATTCTGAGGCCGTGTGGGAAGGTTCGAAGGTACATTTCGACCCCGCAGCACTTTTCTGCCAGCATAGACTGACGCTTTTATACACTCACAGTTTTGGAAACAATTCTTTGAATCCAGCGCGAATGTCTCTCTCGACGGATATGAAGTTGCGCCGCCAGAAGATTCCATCATTCCGGATGAGAACAACACCACTCAACAATCCTCTAGCTATGACACGAATGTCGATGAAGATACCATAACAGGCTCCTCCATAACCCCTCCCAAACCTGCTCCCACCGAAGCAGACGATGAACTCTCCACCGAAGTCCTCTCTTCTCCCTCCGCCGCGCACGCGCACAGTACACCCCGCCAACCAGGCGCTGCCGGCACATCATTCGCATCCTACGGCTCGCCGTACGAGTCCATGAAGCGCTCCATGGCCGGCCTATCCACACGCAGTCCCCCATCCTCTCCTATAATCGACCCCAGAACGCCCGCAGGCAACACCCGCGCCACGCTTCCAGATACCTCCATGACCCCTGAATCCTCCCCTTTCAATCCGCCCACATCCACAGCAACACGCACAAACGTCAATCAAGATCCGTTGCTCCACCAGATGTTGGACAAAACCTATCGTATTGCAGCGACACCTCATACTGCCCGCAAGCAAGCCCAGCCTCCAGCGTCCCGCACAGGCTTGGGCCCAAAGCAAAGAGCTCACAAGCCGTCCACGGGCTTGACGCCCTCAACGCGCGGCCATCAGTCTGCGCCATCAGCGCTCGATTCCTCGCCGTTTGGCTCGTCGCCTGAGATCGCGGCGCCGCAACTGCGTGCGGATATATTTTCTAGTCCCATAAAGGGCGGGTTCGGAGGCCCGCGAACACCGGGTGTGAGTGTGATGGCGTCGGCGCGGAAGAATATTGCGACTCCGGCGCAGAGGGAGGGTGTGGTTGGCGCCGGCGCGAATTTGTTTAGCCAAAACCGTACGGACCGTACGGGTGGTGGCTTTGGGGCCGAAAAGACTTTGGAATGGGATAGCGACGATGATTTCGAGGAAGAGCTGGGCTTCAGTCCACCTAAGACTATGCAGTTCCATGTACCGCAGAGCCGCCTTCTACAGACACCTGGTAAGTTCGTGTTATGCTGCGTATGTTACATTCTAACAGACATACAGCACGAGAGGCAAGCAAGAGAATTGTAGAGGACCTGCTACTGACCGCCGGAGCCGACTTCACAGACGAATTGGACTCAAAGCAAGAGGATGATAGTCCTAGCGTGGTGCGCAGGCACAATGAGATGGATGACACCTTTTGAGGAACAGAACAGTATACGTTCCAGAACTCCGACAATGCATTGTACGACGTGTACGTAAGACTACAAATTTCAGCGAGTGTAATACTCCTTAACGAAAATCCGCGAGGCCAAGATTTGCACCAGTATCTTCCAAACGCCAATTCATCATTCTGCGCCAAGTGTAATTTGGGTATAAAGCTGTCCCACGCGTTCAAACTATGATGCCTCTCATTGGCGGTGTTCTAAGTCCCATTCGCTCCCGGCTTCACTCCCAACATCTGTCCAGCTGGAGGGAGTATCTCGCCCGTGCCCAACCTCACTAAATTCACTCATGGCATCGTCATCATTGTGCAACGAGTGCAGGGAGGGTGACATAACGGCGATGTCATCAGCGTGTGTTCCGACAACGGAAGCACCAGTCGCAAACCCATCTGACGTCGGTGTAAGGATACCGGATGACATGGATGCGGCTCGGGAGTGGGGAGGAGAAACGAAGGAGTGGTAGGATTCTTCCGTGGAATAGACAGAGGCATCTTGAGAATGTATGGCAGTAGCCCCGGCATCGTGAGCAAGGCTCTGATCAGGAATCATCTTAGGTGTATCGGCTGCCAGAGTCGAGGGTGACTGCAGGGCTTCCTGTGTATGATCATCGGCCGTTCCAATCAAGCTTTCATCATGTAGACCATCCAACTCATCAGCGAAAGGATTCGCAAAGTGAGTACCACACTTCAAACCCGCTTCGGCACGTCCTCTAGCTTTGAGTCCACTGTGATCTTCGGTCGTCTCTCTTGCAGTTGTGGCGGCTTTGTCGGCTTTATTTCTCGCCCTTCGCTCCGACTTGAGCATGCCATCAGCACCAACAATGTCGTCGAAACTCTTGCCACTGTCAGCTCTCTTGACAGTGCGGTTCGTATGCCAGCCTTCGTCTTGGCCTACGCTTGCCAGCTCGTCCAAGTCAACAGCTACACCCTCGTCCCTCGCCTTACGAATTATAGCTGATCGTCGTCTTCGAATGAGCATCTCCTGTAGTCTGCGACGCTCTTCTTCCTCGGTCGTGCCACTGCTTGAATGTTGTGACCTTGCCGAACTATCGCCCTGGCCGTTCCAGGCTACGGCGATCTTTCGGCGGTTTTGTTCGAGCCATCGTCGAAATTCAGGGCTCTCGTAGATGGCGATTCCGGCGGCTATGATGATGCCGGACGCGAGGATGATGCCTGGGTGGCGAGTCAGCATTTTCAGGGTCTGAGGGGTCTGAAGAGGAGAATAAATGGTAGCGTAGAGTGTACAAGGCTTTTATGCAGGTTTCAGGATCGAAAGGCCTTGTCACACGACTTGATCTACTGTTGCGGCAGTGCTTCGCCACGGGCGGCGTCATTGGTGCGATGGAGGGGCAAATACCTTTGGCAAGTGGGGCAGGCATATCGACTGTTTCGTCCTCAAGACAGCAGTATCTGCGATGATAGATGTCTGAACTATATTCAGATTCAGTTCACTCACTCGCTCGGAGAAGGAGAAGAAGACGAAAGCAACCTCGAGTAAGCTGATGAGAGCGGCCAATGTGGCGGTTAAGTAGGCATTGTGCAGTGGCGGCCCAGAGCTATGGCCGCGTATCCACCTGCCCCAGCTCACAGAACCTTGGAACGGAGGTTGGTTCGAAGGTTCATAGTCGCGATGATTGGCTTGGTATTCGGACACTAGCCACAGTGCTTCCCAATTTTGATGTTGACGGTGACATCCTGTCTCAAAGTGTGACTTTCGTAGTGGAGTGACATGCAAGTGGACTGAATGCAAATTTGCCCAGATGTAGACCGTGAGCTTTTACTACCCTGTTACTGTAGCTTATTAGTTCACGAGAAGAGCCGTTTCACGCGAACATATCTAATTTTACAACAAATTATTGAGACAAGTACAAATCCTACAAATCCTATTCCGAAGCTCCGTATATATGCTATTTATTGAATCTACTAGATTGTTAGATGAACCCTTTGTTTGCCCACAATCTACTGTCATATATTTCTCTATTAGTAGGATCTCTTCTTTGGTGGCACATGCTGATGATAATTATCAGTACAAGAATTCACGATACTAAACAGGAGACTTGACTCACTTCGCACTCGCTCTGATCAAGCGTGTTCATCTGTACGGCTCTCGTCCCAAGTCGGACTTTGTCCGTGATGTCCTTTTGCCAACTCAAGCTGTGTTTCATCCACTTCTCATCTATCCGGTCAGGAAAGTCGTCTCGGGCGTGGCTTCCTCTGCTTTCCTGTCGCTCTAGAGCTGAGGACACAGTCTGTGCTGCATTAGTCAGGAGGTTCCGCGTTTCCAGTGTCTCGATCAAGTCCGAATTCCAGATTAGAGACTTGTCCCGAACGTTCACATCTTCAGAGAAATCGTGACAGATCTTTTCCAGCTTCTCAACGCCTGTGGCTAGTGATTCTTCTGTTCTGAAGACGGCTGCGTTAGCCTGCATGTTCGTTTGCATATCACCCCTGAGAGATGCGGTCAAGGTCTTGCCGTCAGCGTTCAGGAACTTTAGGACGTCCGTCAACGAATCATTTCCAATGTCCTTCGGTGCTGGTTCGTGCTTTTCACCCGGAGAGAATTTTGCTTGAATGTCCAATGCTGCGGCGCGCCCGAATACGACAATGTCTAACAGCGAATTTGCGCCTAGACGATTGGCACCATGAACACTAACGCAGGCGACTTCGCCAACTGCGTAGAGTCCCGGAACGGCATGTTCAGATCCGTCAGTTGAAACGTCGAGCACTTCGCCTTTGTAGTTTGTGGGAATACCACCCATGCAGTAATGCACGGTTGGTAGAATTGGAATCGGCTCTTACAGAGAGTCAGTTCTGACTCTCGTTTTGGGATTTCGTTACTCACGTTTTGTAATATCAACGCCCGCAAAGATAGCGGCTGTCTCCGCAATACCAGGCAGTCGTTCCATGATGATATCCTTAGGAAGATGGGATAGTTGCAAATGTATATGATCTTTATTTGGTCCAACGCCACGGCCTTGTAGAATCTCGAGGTTCTCAGATCGTGATACAACGTCTCGGGAGGCCAGATCTTTCGCCGTTGGAGCATATCGCTCCATGAACCGCTCTCCCTCGCTGTTTAGGAGGAAACCACCCTCACCTCGGGCGCCCTCTGTGATAAGCACACCGGCACCATAAATACCAGATGGATGGAACTGCACAAATTCCATGTCCTGGAGAGGTAAGCCTGCGCGTGCTGCCATAGCCGTGCCGTCTCCAGTTGAAGTATGCGCACTTGTGCAGCTAAAGTATGCCCGACCGTAACCTGAACGTTTGTTAGATAATCAAGATCGTATCGATTGCGACATTGTATTTTACCTCCGGCAGCCAGCACAGTATTCTTCGCGAAGATGCGATGGAAAGTCCCATCTTCCATCGACATTGCAGTCACACCAACACACTTGCCGTCAATCATCATCAGGTCCTGAGCGAAATACTCAATGAAGAACTTGCAATCATGCTTTAATGATTGACCGTATAGAGTGTGCAGCATAGCATGCCCTGTTCGGTCTGACACACATGCTGTTCGATAAGCCTGTCCTCCAGTCCCGAACTGTTGACTTTGTCCTCCAATAGCACGCTGATAGATCTTACCCTCTGACGTTCGTGAGAAAGGCATTCCATATCTCTCGAGTTCAATGATTGCTTCCTCTGCCTCGCGCGTCATGTAATGGATAGCATCTTGGTCGCCAAGCCAATCTGATCCTTTGACAGTATCGTACATATGCCATCGCCAATCGTCGTGATGGATATTTCCAAGCGCCGCGTTAATGCCTCCTTGCGCTGCTACAGTGTGTGATCTAGTTGGGAACTAGGTTCAGGTTAGAAGAGATGGACAAGTCTCGTGATCATGGCTCCCTACCAATTTTGTTATACATGCTGTATTCATGCCAGCTTCAACCAGACCCACAGCAGCCCTGAGGCCTGCACCACCAGCACCAATGACTATCGCGCTACAAAATGTCAGCTTCGTGCAACTTGTATAAAGAATGCCATACTCATAGTGATGGTCGACGACGGTGTAATCCTTGAGATTAATTGAGGTCGCATAAGTGTGTCTTGCGCCTGGTAATGTTTTCCATTGATGTGCTTTATATCTAAGAAGGCCACGTAACGTAGAGCTTGAGGTGCGCATGATGGAGAGTAGGCCCAAGTCTCACGCACACATGCTCATACTGTGAAGGTGAAAGAAGAACACCTTTTTGACACGATCCACTCCCATCGACATTGGTAACGCCCCGCGTGGCTCACCCAAAGTGCCGACGAAACCAAGGTAATTGAATGATCTCCCGGCTAATGGGTTGAATCGTAGGGCTAGTTATGTAGATTTAGTCTTGGTTTATTTCCTCCAATCAGCGCTCGTGCATTTTGAAGCTTAACGGAGACTTATAGTTAAACGCTTCGCGACATGAGTTTTATTTCCCATGATGCACATGTCTTGTCTAATTAGCCTTTGCGGGGAAACAGCTCTCGGGAATAAAATATACACCATTGTTATCTCCAGATATATGTGCCGAATCGAGACTAGCTCCACTCCTGAATTGAGAAACACCCAAAATGAGCACCACGTTTGAGCAGAGTATATCATCGCATTGATATTTCAGTCCAGAACCTGTCGCATGCTTTTTACCATATTGAAGTTTTGAAACATACATGCAGCCCATGAAACTTCTGGATAAACACCAGACTTCATCGTTAAGATTGAAAACCCACGCCAACGCTGCATCATGCGACTTCTCAGGCTCAGAGCAGCTATACGGGAGCCTCGGGAGCCTCAGGGGGTAATTCCATGTAAAGTGCAGAACACGGCCTGGAATAATAATCTAAGATGTATACTGATGGACATTCGATGACTCGAAAGCTAGAGCCTCAGGCTGCCTGGTCGTCGGTGCCTTAGCAAATTAGGTAAGCTTCGCACGCATCGCAGTCTATGTCTTTGGTATAATTAGAAGCATCAAGTAAATTGACCTATAGCATGCAAAGATAGTTTCGGATGGGATACGCTCAAGTTGACTGCAATTATAGCTTTGCTATGATTGCAGTCAGCAGTGACGGTGGAAACTATGCAAATGCTCTGTAGAATACAAAACAAAGGTTTGTTTTGCAATATAAATGCTGCGAATCTCTATGCACTGATTCTCGGGTAGCCGGCGAAGCTTTCAGCAATGTGTTCTCGGTTTTTTTATCCCAATTTACTGCTCAGCTCAGCACTCTTGGAGCGAAACAACTCCGTCGAGACCCAGACTTCTATTATCACTCAATATCCTTATGGCGCTCTTCTGTGTCCGCAGCGTACATGAACTTAAAGGGGTATAACAGGCAGTTTTCGAATCGGATACTAGTCACTAATTAACCTTCCGACGTGGATTCCGCACACTTTCTGCGCATTTCCTAGCCCGTCAACGCCCATACATAAAAACGAATATAAAAAGAATAATGAACATCAAGACAAGAGCTGATTGGCTCTTACATCTCCGGAAGGCTACATGCTGGAGCCTGGACGTATGCACGCAGCCCCCAGATCACCCGCTCAGCCTCAGCGGCCGCCCCCATTCTATATCGAGCTTCGCTAAAGGCCCCCAAACATATGCATGCATCCTCGGAGCCTTGTTTTCTCAGCCTTCATGTCCCCTTGGGATCCTGGCCTGTACCAGTGGCTTACTGGAGACAAATCAATTGACTTGCTTCATGTCACATCACATATTGGGCCATTCAGATGGCCGCACGTCCGGAGAGTCTCGCTTTAGCAGGCGTTAGCCCCAATGCATCAAGCTGCAGTTACAGTCATGATAGCGATGCGTCTCTACGACTTTCTCCTTTTTGTGGCCAAGATCGTCTCGACGTCGACTCTCGATGGATGATCGACTCAGCTGGACCACGACTCAGCTTCAGTGTGCACAAAATAGTACAACCGACACATTTCCCGGCAGCGATGAGGATCGTTGCCAGTTGTATGCGCGAACTCGTGAGGCAACTCACCAAACTGACCGGTCAGTACCCAATGCATATGCGCATCTATACATATCTGTCAGCCCCTCAATCTGGTTCTGTGATTGGAACGAAGATTTTATGCCAAGGAGTTATTACAGGGGTCTAGAGCTTCGCCAAAGTTGTATCGAGATAGGTAGTCATTTGGAGGCGTGTGGTTCCGTTTCTCCCAATGCTATGGAATCTCGCCTCCAACTGCAGCCAGCTTGAGGCGTTTGGGCTGGACGGAGTCGATCCTTTTCTAATGCTCTATTCGCCTATTTTGGCTAGATTCTCTCCCAAGATCTCGGTGGCTGAATTTCAGATCTGTTCATGGCTCTGCTTCTGGGGTTAGTTGGATGCATGCTTGTTGTTGGGCTTGATGGCCTTGACCGGGCATCTCAAGAATATAAGGCCCAGGCAAAAGCCCATTGGTAAGAGCAAGTACTGTCCAACACGGGAATCCTCACCTCATTCCTTCAATTCTGTTTCAATTCCTCTCTTGAACAGATCAAATGGCAC
Source organism: Pseudovirgaria hyperparasitica (assembly GCF_010093815.1). Lineage (NCBI taxonomy): Eukaryota > Fungi > Ascomycota > Dothideomycetes > Acrospermales > Acrospermaceae > Pseudovirgaria > Pseudovirgaria hyperparasitica. The sequence goes on from NW_022985550.1 coordinate 2,268,949, forward strand.
ACTCACACGAAGAGCATCATCATGAGGAGGAGGAGAAGCTCAGGTTCTTCTCCTCACCCCTGAAACATGAACCAGCTTCCTTGCCAAGGCATGAATCCAAGATCAGCGACGAGGAGAACAGGAAGGATGGTCCACATACAACGAACAATGAGATACCCTGGAATCGGGACGGCCAATTACACGAAAGCCCTGAGTTTCATCGTCACGAAGCAGCTCAGTCAATTGAGCTCTTCTATGACCTGTTCTTTGTTGCTAACCTTACGACTTTCACTGCGAATCACAACATCAATACAGTTCGAAGTGAGTTTTGCTTACGCTTTCATTCCAAAAAGGAGGCCTCGTTACTAATAATTGCTTAGCCTTGTCCTCATATGTCGGGTTTTTCTGTATTTTGTGGTTCACTTGGTACCAATCCACACTCTACGACGTTCGCTTCGCTGTCGATAATGTTGTGGAGCGTGTCTTCAAACTCGTAAACTTCGGTGTGATGATGGGACTTGCTGCCGTGGGATCCGGATTTGATCCCGACGATACGGCTAACAAGTGGAAGACATTCAGAGAATTGACTCTTATACTGATGGTTTCGAGACTGACGCTCGTTGCTCAGTACTCCTTCACGCTGTTTTGGACCAGAAAGTATCGGCAAATCGTACTCCCTCTTTTGATGGTCATCGCCATGAGCTTCATCGCGAGCATGGTATATCTTGGTCTGTACTTTGCTTTCCAGGAAGGCAAAGACACGAATGCTTATGTCGCCTGGTACATCGTTGCTGTACTCGAAACTGTCCTCACCACTTGCGTGTCTATGAAGTGGCGAGTCATCAGTTTCAAAGGTACCCATATTCAAGAGAGGTATGCGGCATTCTTGTGTTCATGGAATGAATCAGCACTGACCTTGCTTTAGACTGAGTTTACTGACCTTGATTATTCTTGGCGAGGGTATAATCCTTCTGTGCAAGAGTATATCATACATCATCAAGGGTTCGTGGGTCTTCACTTCCGATACCATTGGTAGCATCATAGCTGCTCTTTTGATCATATACGGTGAGTTCATCCCGAGTAGGCTCGCCAACAATCACTGACACCTACCACAGGCCTTTACCAGGTGTATTTTGATAGAGTAGTCGAACATCATTTCGGTACGATCAGGCAGCAAATATGGTCGTTCGCCCATTTCCCTATGCATATTGCGCTTGTACTGGCTCTCGAAGGTACCCGTCAATTTGTCATCTGGAGACAAGCGATTCCTATGGTGGATACAGTCTACGCCAATGTTTTTCAATGGGATTTTACAGTGCCTCAGGCACCAGAGGTCTTCGAATCCGCCATCACCACGATATGGGACTATGCCGTGTACTCTTTCTCGTTTGTGAAAGACGCGGATATCTCCAGCACGAACCAAACAGTCTACGATAGTCTGGCAACGATTGCAAACTTGACGAACACAGCTGACCTCGCCTGTAACGAGGATTTCACGGTCTGCACTGACGACGTGTACACTATCGACGGAGCTCTCTTCGACATATTTGTTGCGATTACGAAGTTCGAGTTCGACTTGCTCGGAATAAAGGCTCCTAAGCCAAAGGGCGACAAGAAGCCAACTCAATCAGACGTCATCACATCGTATAGCGCAATCTTCGACATGATCTTTACATATTTCTTCATCACGGCCGGTCTCACTCTCATCCTGATAGGTATGCTGCACTGGATAGCCACTCCGCCGAAGAAACTTGGCGACTACCTTCGTGGTGGTTCGAACTTTGTTATTGGTCTTGGTCTGTGTCTGCTTTCAACAATGTCACTAGCACGAAGTCCCGACACTTACGGCAGCGTGGACAAGTACCAATATGGGTCTTGGGTTCTATCAACATTCGTATTCGCGTTGTTCGCTAACGTTGTGCTAAACCATGTTCGCCGGCCTGCGTTCATGACGAAGACGCACAATTGAAGTTACGAGATCAAACGGCGCAAGATGAGAGAAGCTGTATGATTTATACCAGTTCCTTTCCTGCCCACAGGGTAATGGCGGTATTTCCTGTTGGATATTGTTGTCCTGTCACGGCATCTGATCCGATACTTGTTCTCATTTATAGAGTTTGTAGCGATTTTGTTAATGCCCTGCGACTGAATTAAGATACCACTTGCTTCGCCTGATTCATTGACGCTTCATCGGGTATGGGAATTTACTTATAAACCTCATATTTACTACATGTCATACAAAATGATCTGTCACGCACTCCTCATTACCTAAGTCCCATACGTGCAAGCTTCATGGATAAAAGTTTCACAGTTGGCATTTCCTCCCAGCGTAAGCTGTTCAGCGTCTGTATAGACAGGCTCCTCAGCTATCATAGATCCATAGTACATCTCAGGTGTATATAATTCCGCCATCCACTACCACCGTCTGTCCTGTCATGAAGTCGCTATCATCACTAGCCAGGAAGCCAACCACGTTGGCCACGTCCTCCGGCGTACTCGTCCTCCCCAGAGCCGTCAACTCCTCTACATACTTCTTAATTGTCTCGCCACGCTTGCGCCCATCCAGCTTCCCTAGCCCCTCATCGATCAAGTCCCACATCGCCGTGCCTACGATCCCCGGCGCATACGCATTGACAGTGATCTTATGCCGCGAGACTTCCATCGCAAAGGCCTGCGTAAGACCTCTCACTAACACACCGAGTCAGCCACAATTCACCATCGCTGTGCCTGTCAACAGGAAACGAAATACTAACCAGCCCACTTCGATGCGCTGTAATGGCTCAACATGGGAAACGGCTTAAACGCCACGATACTCGCCGCGCCCAGAATCTTCCCACCGCCTCCCTGTGCAATCATCTGCCGTGCTGCGCTCGCGTAACAGTTGTACACACCGAACACGTTGACCTCAAACATGCGGCGTAAATCCTGTTCGCTGAGATCGAGCAGTGGCTTGACCTGCGCGATGCCAGCGTTCGCGACCATGGTGGATAGGGGCCCGAGCGAGGATACCGAGTGCGCGACGAGTGCCTCGACTTCCGGGAGAACCGAAACATCGGCGGCATAGGTGGTTGTTTGCACAGAGTGGATGGACGAGAGAGAAGATGCGACCGAGGCGAGGTCGGCGGATAGGGCAGGTACATCATTTAGGCAGAGGGCGTAGCCATCAGATGCTAGACGTGTTGCAATTGCTTTACCTCTGTTGCGAGTGTCAGATGGTTCGAGATGAGGGTCGAGGGTGTAATGAGTCTTACATCCCTCGACTTGCGCCTGTCACGATAGCTGTCTTGTCACGACGCACTGAGGTGCTGAAAGCTGCACGAGAAAACCGAATATTGGCAGGTCGGAGGCTCGAACATCTTCGCACGAACAAGTGACGGCTCAGTGCCATATCTGTGAGTTAAACTATACGGAAGATTGGTCCGAGGCAGCTGCAAGCTTCCAGTGATCAGTAGTTGTGAAGTGAATGAAGTGCTGTGCCATGAATTTGAGTCGGGACATTAATGCTCCGCCGGCGGAGTGGAAGACGTATTGCCCCCCTGCAACCTGGTACTACCATCACCCCACAACGGACGACATTGAAGTTGCGATACCTGCAACATCATCTACTTTATATAGTAGGTACCCCGATCAGCTATTCCGGGGAACGTGTGACCGCTCGCCCTAGCCTTGTTCCGTCCTCGGTCGTGCTCCTCCTGAATCCGCTATAAAATCCAAAATCCCACTGCTCCTTCGTTTTCTATTCTGCTGTCTGCGTCCTTCCCTCCTCTACTCGATGCCATCAACTCGTTCGCCCTGTGACTCTCTAGGCTGCTCCGCCTCCTCATCGGTGATCCGCCTTCCGGATCATGTGCGTTGCACCACACCCCCTGGGGCCTAGAGTCTGAATCATAGCACTTCTGCTCTTACAAATTCTAATGTTTTCATCTTCGGTAACTTCATTAAACTCAAAGCTTCTCTAGCCTCCTCAAGCGACTTCGGTATGGTGTGAGCCGCAACAGCTGGACCCTTCCGGCTTGCTTTTGTTTCTGGCCAGATTATCCTGCTGTGGTCTCCCAAGCTCCACCAACCTTTCCCTCCCATCATATAGATTTTAGATCTAGCTTCCCATGACGCCTCCATTTCAGCGCGACGCTGGATACAAGCCCTCGAATCCTCTTCGTTAGGATATGGTGGCTCCCAACTGCTGTGGAATATGGCGCACTCCTCAAGTCGAGCGCGATCCCACATGACATATCCCCACTCTCGCAGAGTCTCCCGATTATTTTGATTGACGAAATGGGCCCAGGTCTCATCCTGGTGTGCCCACCGCCAGATATCATCAGGACCAGTATCTGCTTCAGCGACGAATGGCCGATTTATATGGGTTCGCTCGATGGTTGGGCTAAAGTCAGATAGGTAATTACCATCATCTCTCCTGTTCGCATGATTCAATGCTTCACAGAGGAAATTAAATCTGGTTTTTGGGTACACGCCCGAGTACAGACGCTCATACCGAGTTTCATACGATTTGGCCGCCATGATTCGTTGTAGCTTTTCTAAACCAAGCGAAAGGACATATTGGATGAAGGGAGAGTCCCGTTCATCGTCGTACTCAACCCTAAATTCGCCCCAGGCTATATCGTGTTCGGCTATGTCGTTGAATGCTTACTTAATTTAGCAACTTGCACATGTACAGTAAATATGCTCATACCGGGATAGACTGCCTGGGCAAAGTAGTCATGAACACAGGCGAGTTGCTCGTTCTCCCACGGAGAAAATTTCAAGAAGAAAGCGTCCCAAGTCTGTGTCGGAGCAGGGTTTTCAAAGCCGCGGAACAAGTTACAAAAGATTTCGAACCGATACATAGCCCGTTGGATTCGAGTTTCTTCCGTGCGCGTTGCAGGTCTGTAATTACAGCCAGGAAATTTCGTTGCGGCGGTGTTTATGAACTGCGATGCAAGCTCGCTCACACATACATGGACGTTGGCGACGGCTACCGCATCCTTGAGCGTCCAAGCTTTAGGGGGAAGCTGTCTGTTCTCGAGATGTGTTGTGATAAAGGCCTGGACTTGGTCTTCGGTACAAGGCTTCAAGCGCAAGGCCTCCTGCGCAATGTGGGCTTCGGGAAGCACGTCGTCCATCTGCTTGAATAGCACGGTCGTTGTCGTGAGTATTTCAGCGCCGCGAACAGCGGCTAAAAATCTACGGCAAACCAGCATCGACGATCGCAAAGATAAAACATCTGGCAGGTTGGATAGTATGATTTGTAACACTTCAACAGGAAGTTTTTCGAACGGAGATGAGAGTTGCTGGTCCATCGTAGTAGGTATTGTGGCTTTGAGAGCAGTGACTGGAGCGCGCATGGGCTGACGGCGGGTTGGTATCGTTGCCAAGTTATCGCGGTCTGCGGTTTGTGAAGGGGAAGCCTCTCCATAAGAAGCTGCTGATTTGTCATCATCAGGGCGGAGCTGCATATGGCTGCCTGGAATTTAGAAACGTAGAACGGACTTCACCAAGCCACCTCCCTGTCTGATATTAATAGTCTACCAAATACTAAGACTAGCGATACGCGCGGTAATCTGATACAGCGAGACGCTAGGCATAGCGCCCGAGCCCGTTCCCGTCCAGATTAGTGGTTTAGGGTTGCCCTGGTTGACGACTGGACATTGCTGCATGCGACATAATAATTATCCTGCAGTGCTGCCTACCTCATGATGATCTATATTTGCAGTTTGGGGCACGGTTACACAATCTTGATTGGCCATCGTTTCCTCTGGTTCTGCATCCCACAGTCGCTCCCAATCGTCTCTGGTCCTTGAGTTGATAATGAGGCTGTGAAGCGATGCGTCCCCGTCTTAGCCGGACTCATCGCTCCTGATAACGTCGCTGCTACTCATTAAGAGGATCTAGATTCTCAGACCGAGTTGTCGCACCCGATCGATCTAATATATGTGGTGGTGGAGGCACGTCTAATTGTTGAATAGTTTCAGCCAAGCCGAGCATGTTTGTCGCATTTGAAACTGTACACAAAGCCATCAACGTGGACTTAGGGAAGCTTCTGGCCGTTGATATACTGAATCACCTGTCCGGCACATCCCTCGGTCGCAATCTGGCTACCGTTCTTTATGATGTGAAGATATTGCAGCTTCCCCTAGAGGCAACGCCATTAATGTTTAAATATCGGAAGGAACTATGGAAGGAGGGCGGATGGGGAACCGAACCAGTTTAGGGCGAAAGATCCCTGGCGTTGCAGTATCACTCTGCTTTCTATGCTCCGCGGTGGTCATCCTGTCTCTCTTTTTCTAGCCGTTGCTGCACGGTACGCTGATGCCTCACACCCCACCAGGAAACCGCTATGCCCGCTATGCTCGCAAAGAATGTCAATATGTAAGCTTTCTTGAAGCATGCTAGACCATCTCCACACTCACGCTCGCCACCCGCCGCGACGGTCGAGTGATGGTCATAGATTACTCCGTAGAATAGATTGAAGATATTCCCGGATACAATCGGCGCCAAAGTGATGAAACCCCAATTCACTGACAAATTACTCCCACCGAAAGAATCCACCACTAGGGCAGGCATGACTCCAAATAAGAAGCCGTATGCCAGTCCAGTAAGACTGGATACTATCCACAGCTTGTGCGGGTTTTCGATGTTCATTGCTGCGACCTGTGCGAGGGCAAAAATAGTTCCAGCGGCAGTAGCACACCAGAACCGACTTGCATGCAGTCTCTTAACGAGTATGTCTGAGCTGACGCCGGACAAAAGACGCCCTGTGAATGACATGAACGATAACACCGAAACATGGAACGACTGCTGATTCATAATGGTGGCCTCAGGTACTGAAGTATCAAAGTGCCTCCAAAGGGCTTGAGTCTTGAATGACGTTAGTCTAAAGCCAGAAGCAGCTCTCCTTTCTTGCTTACATTGTTGCCAATATTGTTGATGGTCATGAGGCCTATACCAGATAGTAGACCCATTTGTAACCAAAGTTGCCAGAATTCTTGCTTCAATAGAAGGGCAAGTCCCGACATATCTACCCAACGTGAGCATTTGCTCCTCATATTCTGGACGGCGTCGTCCGGGATCGAGGCTACGGAAGCGATATCGTCATCTGCGGTGGACGCTGTGGCAAGACCGTCGTTTTCTGTTCATGATAGTCCGCAAGAGTCTCTCAGATTCACAAGGATATACATAGAGTGAAATGTAACCAATACAGACAGATAGAGCAGCCAGTCGCAGCAGGCCTCATCGAATCAGGAAATCACACGCGTAAGATGGACTGCTCTCCTGGCATGACCACCTTCATCTGTATCTGCACGATGTGGGACGGAGGGTCTCTTACCTGGTTCATTTAGCACGGGCTGGGTCGATCGGCTGGATGAAGTAGAGTGAGTGCGATATAGCTCGGTAGAGTCTACCCTTCGTCCCCCATCACTACTAGGTATTGCTGTATACGGAGAGTGCGCAGGTACGATGTGTAGAAAGAAGATAGAACCGAAGACAATAGCGGACGTGCCGATCGCTAAGAGTAGCAGGAAACCGGAAGTGTTATCAGGGAACACTATGCTGGAGATCGTTGAGAAGAAGAATGCGCTGAGACCGAACGCTGCGACTGGGAAAGCTGTTGCTGTCCCACGATGTTGTGGCCAGTTCAATGCAGCTACTAACTGTGAGCTCCAGTTTCTGAGCCAGCTGCCACTACCTACCAGTTTTCAGAGACGCCTGGAAAGAGCTGCAGCTGCCCATACCAGTCAAAAACGAGAAGAAGCACAACAACGAGGTGCTCATCCCGTCCATCCCTCTGTCATATGCTTGATGGATTGGGAAGTATCCTGCGGCGAGACAAAGGGCACCTATCAAAGCAGCTGCTCTTGGTCCTTTCTGGTCCACAAGTATTCCAAACGGTATTCCCGTGATGTACATGCCCAAGTTCCCAAATGTCCCCTGGTTGAACTCAGTATGTAGAGGCTTGGTTTGCGGCGAGGAGCACGTACGATAAGCTCACCTTCGGTGGCGGAGAGCTTCAAACGCTCAGCAAGCTGAGGCTCCCATGCTGAATATGCATACTGCTCATTGCTTTATCAGCATTAGGACACTATGGCAGCTATCGTACGTACGTTTGTCCCGCTTGCAAGTGATGCTGCAGTTGCTGCCACGAGGGAAACGATGCGTATGGTGTTCTGAGCTTTGATTGAACCCATGTCGCATCTAGACGCCTAGAAGATGCGCACGCCAGGACAATCACTCAGATCACCGAGAGCCCATAAGTGAAAGCTCAGTATGTATGTCGGCTGAGGAGGTCGCTACAAAAGTGGTAGAGAAGTCGCGACAAACACGTTTGCTTGACCGGACGCGCAGCTGAGAATGGCGAACCGGTGGTAGGAGGACAGACAATGGTTTTATAAGCGAGTGGTTCTGTCACCGGGAGTGTTTATCAGTTCCTAATGTTTATTCTTGACTAGCGGTATCTCCGACGATCACGTGTCAGAATCTAGCGTCGTATGTCATTTGGAACCTCTGCTGTGCACGAGGTCAACGCTGTTCAGGCTTCAACACACTCAACGTCGATATACCCTACCACGATCATGGGCGCGCTACTTTCTATACCGCTGCTTGCTGTGCCAAGTATTGGCACTGTATGTTATCACTTCAGGATGTTTCTTGCGACTTCAGAGACTAACGGTTGCTTAAACAGATCGGAACCTTTGCCGCTTCATGTTGCGGAGCCGCGACATGCTCTGCTGTCTTCAGCGCCTGTGGAAAATGTCAAAACAGGTATGCGGAAACTGCTTAGAGTATATTCGTTGCCCCAAATGTTTACGTAGAATAGCATGGCTACTCGTATCGCATACGCACTCATACTCCTCGTCAACTCAATCATATCTTGGCTTATGCTCACGGACTGGGCAATGAAGAAGTTGGAACACTTGACGCTTGACTACATGCACTTTTGCACCGGCGGAGATTGCTTTGGGTTCGTCGCAGTACATCGAATGAACTTTGCGTTAGGTATCTTTCATGCGATCATGGCTACAATGTTACTTGGCGTTCGCTCCTCGAAGGACGGTCGCGCGCCCATCCAAAACGGCTTCTGGGGCCCAAAGATACTGGCCTGGGTCGGTCTTATCGTCGTAAGCTTCTTCATACCGGAGACCTTCTTCGCGACGTGGGGCAAGAACCTAGCTTTAATCGGCGCCATCCTCTTTCTCTTCATCGGCCTAATACTACTCGTGGACCTCGCGCATAACTGGGCCGAATTTTGCCAGGAGAAGATCGAGACTGCCGAATCGAGAGTATGGACTGGTCTGCTTGTTGGAACTACGTTGTCCATGTACTTGGCTTCCTTTGCGATGACCATCGTCATGTATATTTTCTTCGCGAAGAGCGGATGTCAAATGAATCAGGCTGCAATCACGGTATGTAGCTTCGGCTCAGACACAAACATTTCTGACAGAATAACAGATCAATCTTCTCCTTGTATTCATTGCTTCGATTGTATCGATCCACCCAGTTGTTCAGAACTACAACACTCGCGCAGGTCTAGCCCAGTCGGCCATGGTTGCAGTGTATTGCACATACTTGACGATGTCTGCTGTAGGGATGGAGCCGGACGATCACCAATGCAACCCTCTTATCCGCGCTCGAGGCACACGTCGCGCTTCAATTGTTGTTGGAGCCATTGTGACTTTCGTAACTGTTGCATACACCACGACTCGGGCCGCCACTTATGGCTTGGCCCTAGGAAGCCAAGGCAACTCATACTCACAACTCGCAACCGAAGATTACGAGGCAGGCCCAATCTATACCCAACCCGAAAGCCGCCGTGAATTACGAACGGCTGCACTACGCGCTGCAGTCGAAAGTGGAAGTCTACCGGCCAGTGCTCTCGATGATGATTCTGACGACGAATCCGACGACGGCAAGAACCATCCACGAGACGATGAACGTAGCCAGACACAGTACAACTATGCCATGTTCCACATCATCTTCTTGCTCGCCTGTTGCTGGGTATCGACGTTGCTCACAATGAACTTCGACGAAACGAGTCACGACGACTTTGTTGCAGTCGGAAGGACTTATTGGGCAAGCTGGGCAAAGATCGTCAGTTCTTGGGCTTGCTATGGTATCTATATCTGGTCTCTGGTTGCGCCAGTGGTGGTGCCTGATCGATTCGATTATTAAATATTGTACGTCCGTCCAGGGAGCATTGTACTGTATAGTTTGTCATTGTCCTCTCGTATTCCTAAATCCCTACAACTACCAATTTACCTTGATGTCTTGGCTTTCACTGCACATGTCTAGGCTCTGTTTAAGTATTTATTAACCACGCAGTGATAACTGTCTGATATTCTGAGCTTGTTTGAGGTTTGAACAAGAATCTTGAAACAAACACACGTCTATCTCACCAAATCACTATTCTATCGATGCATGCGATGTGGCTTGGAGCTAGTAATAAAAGGGGAGTCGTGCTCTACGCTCCAACGCGGCTAGCTCACTACTTAGCAGAACTTCTGCTAATAGCTACGAGATCTGCCGCCAATTTGGGAGGACACAATTGTGTGTACACTTTTGGCTACGTGTCTAACCAGAAGACAGCATACAAGCACGATACGCAGACCCACCCACCCACTCATACAATCAAAACACTTTTCAACACGCCCAATGAAATACGAGAAGTAGATTTACATGCCCCCCGATGCCCCCCCTAACTGTCATATACATATGTAAATCCCCCCTCAAAGGAACACTAGCGTTAGCTAGTACCATTGAATATCCTGCATAGCGTTTCTGAGGACCTCTGTCCGTGTCTTTTGCATTTCCGGCGCGTTTGCACCAATCTGCTCCACGATCTCGAGCATGCGTCGTATATCGATGCGTACGAGCGCGTGCAGGGGATCCGAGACGAGAGGAGTGCCTGAGACGGCTTCCTGTTCGATAGCAAGGATACGCGCCATCATAAGCTTGGGAGAAAAGAATCACGTCAGCAATAGATTCGCGAGTTGGAGCAGGGTCGACCAGGGGAATAAAAGGATTCGGCGTGGAAGGATGCATAGTAGAGGAGATCGTGCGCTTACCGCTTCTTCGAACGCGCGGTGCTGAAACACCCACCATACCCCGGCGTCGACCTTCATGTACTCCCACATCTGGAAATACGTCTCGAGGCCCATGCGCGCAGCCTCGAGGGCGCCGCGCACATCACAGGCTACCCCAGCGGCCTCGTTTTCGTCGGCCTGTAGGATCATGTAGCAGTGCCAATACACACTGCGGCAGAGCATGTTCTGGCGGAAGCCGCGCGGGTCTGCCACGGCCAGACTGCTAATCGAGTCGCGGTCGCCCACGGTGAGATGCGAAGGAAACGAGGAAAATAGGTCCCGGAACGCGCCGCTCAGGTCCTCTTTCTCGCGCTGCGAGTTGCATAGGGGTCGTGTGAGGGACCGGGGCATGCAAATGATGCGCTGAACCAAGTTTCCCATGCGCCACATGCATCGTATGTATTCGCGATCGGAGAGCTCGTATGGAGGATAGGGATTCGACGGAGCGATATTGCTGATGCTCATAGGGTTGATGTTGATATCACTGTCACCGTTGATGGAAGAACTGGTGTTGAATGGCGAGTTGGAAAGATTATCGGTGAGGAATTCTACAGGTATATCCGAGAACGTGCCGGTGGGAGGAAGTTTAAGAAGGACGGTGAGGAAAGTATCTTGTACCATGACTGCCTGCCAGACCTTCAGCCGTGACAGTTTCTCTTGTGGTGTCCCTCTTGGCACAATGGTTTCGGGATCTCGATTAAGCCCCATGGCATAGGCCTGCCGCATGAGTACACCCCCAAAAGACCATGCGTCCGAAGCATGGTTATCGTTCATAAGGAAGTAGCAGTGGAGTATCATGGCTTGGATTGTTCGTATTGACACTCGACTGAGATAGCTGGATATGCGAAGAGCCTGGTGTGCAGCAGAGACATAAAATTCAGCCATTTGTGATCTTTCCTGCTCAGACGTGCCTGTCACGAAATGCAGCCCCATTGCGTACATGACTAGATGCAAGGATAGTAGAGCAGGATCTGCTGTGTGTTTTTCTTCCTGTGGCATCGCCCAGAAGTCTTCGTAGTCAACATAAAACGAATGACGTTCTATCATTGGATACACAGGGTCGACTGTGTCGAAATATGTCGAAATGAGAAAGTCTGCCTGGTCTTTACTAGGCAGTACGCCGATGACCTCGGAAAGACCCCCTTTACTTGTCCAGTAATTCGCAAATGGGTGTTCGGCACTGAAGCCGAAAACCGGAGACGGCGCATGCTTTGTGTTAGGAATGTTGGATAGGAGAAATGGTGACGAAGATGTTGAAGAAAGAGAATTCTGTCGGAACAGAGATCGTGGAAGGGGTATCTAGGCAACACTAGGGTTAGTACAGAGAGTACTTATAGGAGTTGGGTTACCGCTGCGACTTAAGACATCGAATTTTGCGAACCAATAAGAGGCCGAGGGGGTTAATCAAGGATTCAAATGAGAGTCTCTCGGCCGGGCAATGTGCAATAGACCGAAGGCACGGAAAAGCCCGTGAAGGTGTAGAGAGATTCGAGATCTTCAGATTGTGGAAGCACAACAAGGTACCCGCAAAACGGCGGCGCGAGATTGACGAATTGACATACCTCTGGCGGAACAGTCACATTTGTGGGATCTGGTGGAGGGAAGACGGACTCTTTCTTAGTTCTTTGGGGCACTCTGGGGGCTGATTTGCTGTATAGCGTGCATCAGCGAGGATCTTCCCGATAGTGAAAGTCGGGCTGCAGATCCGGGGATAAAGATGATGCCGAAGATCAGCAAACGGCTATAAGAGCGGGGACGTACTCTACGGATGCTATAGCATTGGCGACGTCTGAGTACTTGCATTCGGACATGCGCTTGATACATGCTAAACATTGTGGTCGAGCGCGATCGCACTATATGAGATTCGGTCAGTCTCAGTATGCCGACGACGATGAATTGCGACGTCTGATTGAGCGAGTAGAGAATGGGACGTCATGTATGTATATTGAGTGCTGAGTCGTGCCCCCACGTAATATTTGCTTGAGAAGCGCATTTGTATGTTGTTGCATATTGCTATAGTCGCCTATACCACAGAAGGCCGTAACCCCTTGTCGTGTGCTTGTGCAACACTTGTAGCAGACAACAGGGGATTAAATTAATGGGATCATAGTGACAAACCTTTGTCTTCCTTTCCACACATTCGGCACAGCTCAAGGTGGGTTTGTTACGCTTTTGCTTCTTCTTTGGCGGAACATCGCATTTCTTGGACCTGGATACCCCAGATTCCTGCGGAGATGCAGTACTTGGGCTGCTATGTGATGGCGCAGCAACCAGACCAACAACACTCAATGCTGATGACGGGGAAGGAGAGGGCTGATGCTCATGCTGATGGTGTTGGTTGATATTGGAGCCGGCTCCAGCGTTGTCAGCCATCTGGCTTATCTGACAGCCGCATTGGCATTGGAAATTGACTGTGCGTCTGCGGTGCAAGTGTGTCGCGTTGCGATTGAAGAGTTATTTCCGTCTGCTTCTGCTGGAAATAACTTGCGACGGTCACGCCGTATTCAAGGCCTGAAGCTTCCTGGAACGCAGAGCGGGGAAACAGAGACCCACTATTTCCTAACCGAATATTCCCAAGGACTGTCATTGGCCACATTCTTGAATCGATCCACTGCATTGTTCGTCTGTGATATATACATACCTATTACCTGGTAAATGAGAGCAAAGAAAGAAAATTTTGTCTGTCCTGACTTGCAATACAGCCTTACTGAGGACATCTGAACCAGGTTCCGGCTTGCGATCCGAGACTGTACACGGTCGGAGCATTGCCTTGCCCTGCAACGTAATTAAAGCAAAGGTTTCATGCAAATGGAGGTCCGATTATCATCTTGTTTTTTTCAGGCTTCTTTCAAGCATACCGTCGACAAGACAACCTCCCTATCAAAAGCAACGACGAGCTTTCTATCCGAATGTGAATTTATCTCATTTAATGTGATAGTGTTCGAACAACATCCCCGCCGTTGTTTCGTAATGTTGGTTCGCGAAGCTTCGCTCACATACTATGACATCGCGAAGTTGTCACTTCTGTCTGATATGAAACTCAGGTTCTCTCGGGTCGCAATTTGGTCTCTTGGGCTTTGGTTGCAGTATCAACCATTGGTGCTTTGGCGGCAAGGCTCTTGATAGGCCAACCATTATATGTCAAGCATATCTTCGTGTTCACGCATCCGCCTCCGTCTCCGCTCGCGCTTGAGGAATCACTGCTGCCATAGTTGAGTGACACTCCCATTCCCTGGAGTCCTATCCCGGTCGCCTTCCGATTCCAGTGAAATTGCTCTACCACACCATCCAAGCTAATTTTGAGAAATCCCATGGGCATCTCGCTTTTCTCAATTGCATCCCTGACACCGTTCGTGACGTTGCCTGGACTGGCGACCAAACCAAGGACGTCTTTTTTAAACCATGTCGGTATGCCTGTGAAGGCTCCAGCTAGCTCGCGAACATGGCTAGGGAAGAGACCAGAATTAAGTGCCTTACATTGTATGAAGATACGAAGAGGCTCTGCGGAACTAGGTACCGACCATCGGCCGATCAAGTCTATACCCAGATCTGACCGACGACCTGTCCGTGTCAGGTCGAAATGGTATCGCCGCAGTGTGTCGGCAACTGTGTACTCGTATTTTGTGCCGTTGAAGACGGTCGTTGACCGACCCAGATTCTCGCGTTGCGCATATTGTAAGAAGCTCTCGAGATCGTTATGGTGACTTGAACCAGCACTAAAGCGAGGTTCTGATGCCATTCGCATGTCGTCAAACCCTTGCACGACTTCATCCAGTGCAGTGGCGGAAGCAGTGCTGACTTCGTCCAAAATTTCAGTTTTGATGGGAGATTTGCTTCTGATATTCTTCTCTTTTCTGGGTCGACCTCGTTTCGGAGTATCGAGGATCAAGGTTGGCTGCGCCTTATTATCATTAATAGGGCGTTCGTGCAATCTTTGGGAAATGTCACGAGCTTCATCTGACATGAATCTAGCCGCACATGGCCCTCGCTGGAGAAGCCATCGCGAGCGTAAACGCGACGATGGCCTCGTTCGGGAATGTAATGTCCACGCAGCTTGTGCTCGAGAGACGGGAGAGACGGAAGTGAACATCCAGATCACAAGATGAAGTCTAGCAATGCATGATGCTGTTGGCAACTGGGTTGACGTCGAAACGCGCGTGCCCAGTAAAGTGTGGCGCCGGGGGCCCAGTAAAGTGTGGCGCCGGGGGCCCAGGCCGAAGCAAGCGCTTGACGCTTAACCTCACCTTAAAATCGCGATCACCAACTTGTTCATGAACTAACATCCTACGCAAAGCTGGACACCAAACAGCGCACTCACCGCTACGGTACTTTCAAACTTCGCCTACAGCTTGTCAAATCATTCGCTCAGACCACCTAGGCAAAGTTTTATTGACATGGCAGATCGATTATCGCAACTCCAGACCTGTCTGGACCAGGTACGGCTAGTATGACCTGGCAGTCGAAATTGCCCACTCTGACAATGCACATAGCTCACAATACAAATGTACTCTTCCCTTATGTATATTAACACACGTGCTCCGTACCGAGCGATAGATGGTCAGCCAGACTGGGATCCTCTGAAAGAAGACGAATATGCGAAACAAGACACCCAAACACAGTCTCAGACAAAGTTGTCCAAAGATCCGGACTCGGCAGAATATGATCCAGAGAAGCCGCACCCTCCAGAATACTTTTACGCTTCAATGCGAGAGCTGTCGAGAGATCTTGTTACGAAACAGCAGCAGATCGACTTTCTGATAGATGTGCTCCCTGGTATTGGACAGAGCGAGCAACAGCAGAAGAAGAGGCTTGAAGAATTGGAACAGCAGCTAGTAGCAATGGAAGAAGATCGGTTGGCATCTCTGAAAGAGAAGGATAGACTATTGGAGAAGCTGGATGAGGTTGTCTCCAAAGTCAAGCGGATCTGAGCTGTTGGGCGATACACGAGACGACCTAAACATTCTCGCCACGAGCCACAGCTGGGGTCTGGTGCTGGCACATGGCTCATTTGAGCAAGGAGAGATCTATACAATCTAGATACCCAGCAGGACTTTTCATTCTTCACAGGCGTCCCATCAGTCATTCTCCCCCTGGCAAGATTCTACCCTCGGCCTTGTCTGGAAATCCAAAGTTCACACCAAAAGCAGGGTACACATAGCGAGTAATGCCCTTCTCTTTGTGGATCTTCTCCAGCGATTCAAGCTCCTCCCCAGAAAGCACGATCAACTTCGTGTTTTCCTCGATTCGCGAAGGCGTTACCGATTTGGGAATGACGACGATGCCTCTCGCAATAGCATAGCTCAGGAGTACTGTGCCGGGCGATACTTTGTGTTCGTCTGCCACAGACTTGACGGCGACCTCATTGAATAATGGACTCCCGGTGCTGCCGAAAGGACTATAAGCTGTGACGAGAATGTTGTTCTGCCTGCATGTGTCGACGACCTCTTGCTGCGGAAGATACGGATGGTTTTCGATCTGGTTTACTGCGGGCACAGTCGTAGCATGCTTCAGGAGAATTTCGAGGTACTTCTTCGAATAGTTTGAGACTCCAATGGCACGGGTCTTCTCTTTGGGAATCTTCTCCATCCGTTTCCAGGTCTCGATGTGCGAGGTGGAGACGTCCAGGTCTCTGCTACCGTCCTCAAGCTTGGGAAACAAAGGATGGTTACCTGCACGTTCAGTTATTCCCACTTTGTGGCACGTAGGCCATGAATCTATTTACCTTTTGGATTCATGGGACAAGGCCAATGCATCAAGAACAAGTCGACATAATCTAAGCCCAAGTTCTTCAAGCTCTCGTCCAGACCCTCCTCAACGCGTGTGTGAAACGTGCACCACAACTTGGTTGTTACGAAGATGTCCTCCCGCTTCACAGCACCCGAGGCGATGGCGGCTTTGATGCCCTCACCAACCTCATTCTCATTCTGATAGCAGTATGCGGCATCGATGTGCCTGTAGCCACTTTTTAGAGCATGTTCGACGGCCTGCTTGACTTCGCCAGGCGATGATTGCCAGGTGCCTAACCCCAAAGCTGGGATAGTGGTGCCGTTGTTAAGGGTGAAGCGGGTGTTGATATCTGGACTTGGCGACATGACGTGTGATGATGTGATCTAAAGCAGGCGTCAGGTTGTCTTTCGCGAGCGAAGGTCACAGCCGGTCTTTTAGGATAAGATTCTTAACAGCACGACGACGGAGAAATATGCTTGCACAGTCGGCGACGCAGCTGCTACGGAATGTTTGCCGGGCTTCTAGCCGCATAGATCATCAAATTAAGGACAGTGGTCGGTGCTTTCAGCTCAGAAACCGACGACATTTCGCTGCTTGATTGCCCGAGATTCTTGGTGGCGGGGTAGCAGTACCTTAGCAGTCGAATATCTGCCTGAGGGCATTTAGGCTTTTATGCCTGAGGCTCAGATACTTAAAGATCAGCGCGGACAACTCACCTCATATATTGTTCTCTTATCCTCATCCTTCATCCGCACGCCGCTTACAGATTTCGAACATGTATAATACGCATTTCGAAGATCATCACGCATCATCATCCATGCGTGTGCAGAAGCCCGACATGTCACTACGTTCCCTGACCATGCCAATAGCCTTACCCCGCTGGCCAAGGAGGAAATTTTCGCCGCAAGGTCAAAACTTCAACCGCCAGACTTGCTCCACCTATATCCGCGCCTCATGCACGTTGAAACTTCTATGCTATGATACATGTGCCTCTTCGGGCGTTTTTCTACTTTTTTCAACTTATGGGAACGCGCGTGGTGCCTAGAGATTTGCCTCCCCATGGATCTGGTGGCTAGGCTAGCCGTCCACCCTGGAACAATATGGAGACTTGGAGCGTCACGACACGCAGCATGATCATGGCACGGTCTTTATCCCGGCCACTTTACATCTATCAATTTTCTCGAATGGCGTACATGGTAAGTGGGTTCTCGTCAGGTTTGTTCACCACTTTCGACTCGGCAGACGAGGTAATATCTTGGTGGTCAACACCATCTACTTTCCCTGCTCGTGCTGGCTCCACCTGGGGCTGCTAGGATGGATTGTCTGCGGATGTACGGGCTACATATACTCAATGCTACGTTCAAATCTATTGTTTCTCCCCAGACCATAGAATTCCCAGTCTCTGTCTCTCTCCGCAATTAAGCACCCAGAATTAGCAATCACTCTTCATATCTCGTGGGTTTGTTTTCTCGAAGTCCAAATAAATACATTGTCGCATACATACACACACATCTGCATCATGGCCCCTGGCGCTATATTCGAAGCTCCCAACGTTGCCGAGGATTTCAACAGCCATCGAGATGGCCTCGCGCTAGAGGCTACATCCGATGCCATTGACGAAGTCAACGTGCTCAAAGCTGCCATGAAAGTCAAGCAAGGCAGCGCCACCCAGAAAGAAAAGGACATCTACGAGCAATCCCAGTTCGATGCCGAGAAGGACAAGACGCAATTCCGACAGTACGAGGAGGCATGCGACCGGGTGAAGAACTTCTACCGTGAGCAACACGAGAAGCAGACCGTAGCATACAACCTCAAAGCCCGCAACGACTTCCGGAGCAAGACACGCGCCGAAATGACAATCTGGCAGGCAATGGAGAAGCTCAACACCCTCATCGACGAGTCCGACCCGGACACTTCCCTCTCCCAAATCGAACACCTCCTACAGGCCGCCGAAGCCATCCGTCGCGACGGCAAACCCCGCTGGATGCAACTCACAGGCTTGATCCACGATCTCGGCAAGCTGCTCTTCTTCTTTGGCGCCGAGGGCCAGTGGGACGTCGTTGGCGACACGTTCCCCGTCGGCTGTGCGTTCGACCGCAAGATCATCTACCCGGACACCTTCGCCGGCAACCCGGATTCTCGAGACTCGATCTACGCCACTGAGCATGGCATCTACACGCCTGGCTGCGGCCTCGACAATGTGATGCTGAGCTGGGGCCACGACGAGTATCTGTACCACATCGCAAAGGAGCAGAGCACGTTGCCGGACGAGGCGCTGGCCATGATCCGCTACCACTCCTTCTACCCGTGGCACAGCCAGGGCGCATATATGTGGATGATGAATGCGAAGGACAAGAGGATGCTGGAGGCTGTGCGGGCGTTCAACCCCTACGATCTGTACAGCAAGAGCGACGACGTGCCCAAGGCTGAGGAGTTGAAGCCCTACTACATGGAGCTGATTGACGAGTATTTCCCGAATAAGGTCATCAAGTGGTAGGAGACACACTGAGATACCGTTGTTTCTTGTATCTTGTAATTGTTCTTTATTGTCATTCTCCCTTTGGGTTTTTACTAGATAGAGCATAGGCTTGATTTGCCTGTGTCCGGAATACGGACAGGCTACGAATAATGACCATGACACTTCCTCCTTGACTATTGGACGCTGGTCTGTTTTGCAAATGGTGATTGAACCTATGTATGTGCATATCTGCCCAGCCACCTACACGCACGGCACTTGCGCCTTTTAAAAAAGACTGGAAATACAACATACATAGCGCTCCCTCCGCGCGGGGCCGCACGGCATTCACAATCGGTGTGCGGCGCTGAGAGGTACGCAGACCTTACTTCCCTGATGCATAATCTAGCGGCCAATGGAAGTCCGAGCACGGTAGCTACCGCCCACATCTACCAATGATGCAGCAAGCTTTGCAATCCTGTGCAGCCTCCGGTGGACACCGGTAGGGATGTCGACACGTTTTCTCATGGCACGAAGACTCATCATGGGGACGGAACCACTTGCCTGCGCAAGGAGAGACTGGCCAATCGAGGCCTTTTCCGGATGGATGTCCCTGCGGCTGATAGTCGGTGTGGACTATGGATTCCGGTACTACCTTGCCTACCTTAGCTTGCAGGAGCTGGAGGACTCTCCGGTGCGGAGACTCACGACGAACGGCTGTACTACTTGCCAGAAATAAGTCGAGACGACCAATGAGGGATTAGTCACACAGTATTCTCTTCGAAACACGAGCAAGTCTGGCAAAACAGAGCATCACGGCCGCCTCGGGCTGTTCCGACCTATCTCGCCATCCATCCCCCGTCAACAGTGAGAATCTCTCCTGTCACATACGCACTCGCTCTCCCTGCAAGAAACACCACCGCTCCCTTGAAGTCCTCCGGCCGTCCCCACCGCCCGGCCGGAATCCGCTCTAGAATCGACGCTGCCCTTTTCTCGTCGTTGATTAATGCTGTATTCATCTCCGTCGCAATGTAACCTGGCGCGATCGCATTCACATTGACCCCTTCTCCGGCCCACTGGTTCGACAGCGCCTTCGTAAGCTGCGCAATGCCACCCTTCGACGCAGCGTAGGCCGGGACGTTGATGCCGCCCTGGAAGGAGAGCAGAGAGGCGACGTTGATGATGGAACCGCGCTGGTTCGTGGTGTTAGGAAGCGGAGGTAGGGTACGCATGTGTGCGCCTACGTCGCGGCAGAGAACGAAGTTACTTGAGAGATTGACTTGCAAGACCTCGTCCCAGTCCTCAATCGGGAACTCGTGTGCTGGGTGGCGGCGCTGGATACCTGCGCAAGTGAGGAGGATGCGGATCTGTAGTTCTGGGCTTTGAGAGAGGAGAGTTGGGACGATGCTGGAGACGGCAGCGCGGTCGGAGAGCTCGGCGACGTGGATAGTGCATTTGCGACCGAGGGCTAAGATTTGGTGCTGGGTTTCAGTGTTGGATGTGTCGCGCTGGAGTAGATGTGAGTTGCTTGAATGATTAAAGACGAGAGAGGAACGGACCTGGATGAGGATAATGTCGGCGCCAGCTTCAGCTAAGGCTAGGGCCATTGCTTGCCCGATTCCTCGAGTTCCGCCTGTGACGAGGGCGGTTTGGCCCTCGAGAGAGAAGAGTTGCTGGATCGAGCCCATGATTGGGGTTGTGCTGTATTGCAAACTGATGCTGCCCTCAATACAATAATATGAGTAGAAAGGAAAGGGTGTGATATATCAGAATCTTCTAGACCCGATCGGCAAGACAAGCCGCCAAACTCAGGAGCTCAAGGAGGCTTCGTGGCGGGGTGTGAAGACTGCCCCGCCAAAATGAGGCCTCCGTCGGCGTTTGCTTCCCCGATTTCTGAGTCTCAATTGCCGACACAGCGGAGTCTTAGCCGCTTGTGTAGCCGCTTTTCCTCCCGATGACTGCAGGACGCAGTAACACATGTACGCGCCTTTGGAAATGCCTCTTCACATCAAGCATTTTTTATCTCTTGAGAAGCCTCCTCTCTACGATTGAAATATCGCATTGAGATTTACTGACAATGGCTCAAGCAAATGGATCTGGTGCAAATAGCAAGATCAATGCATCAGTGCTCCACGGGGCCAAGGACCTAAGAATTGTAAAGCGCCTCATTCGCAGCCTCCAAGCTCAAGGACTGACAGAGAACACAGGAGCAACGAGGAATCTTCCCTCCGGATCCACATGAGGTTCAAGTCTCTGTCCGCGCGACTGGGTTATGCGGCTCCGACCTCCACTATTACCGCCACGGTCGCAATGGAGATATCATCATGAAAGAGCCCATGTCGCTCGGACATGAATCTGCTGGAGTAGTGGTAGCTGTGGGATCAAAAGTGACGGACCTCAAGGTCGGAGATAAAGTGGCCATGGAGGTCGGACTCCCTTGCACACAATGCGAGAGATGCGCCGAAGGACGGTACAACATCTGCAAAGACATGCGCTTCGCTGCTTCGGCAAGAAACTTTCCACATACGCAGGGTACTCTAAGGGATAGGATGAATCATCCAGCGAAGATGTGCCACAAGTGAGTGCCCAAGCTTAGAGCTAGCAGGACATATTTGCTAACACTCAATCAGGCTTCCTGAAAATGTTTCCTTGGATCTGGGGGCACTACTAGAGCCACTAGGTGTTGCTATCCACGGCACGAGACGAGCTCAAATTAGCACAGGTTGCACAGCGGTGGTGTTCGGCGCTGGTGCTGTCGGCCTGCTTGTCGCAGCAATGACTAAGATCTCCGGTGCTGGCACCGTAGTCATTGCAGATATAGATCCAGGACGAGTGAACTTTGCAGTGCAGCACAATTTTGCGGACCATGGATACACTGTCCCCATGAAGAGGGGGAATACGATCGAGGAGCAGTTTGACATTGCTCGTGAGACGGCAGGCAACATTGGCAAGATCCAGCGCACAAGACCAGATACCCTCGTCGGAGAGGCTGATGTTTCATTCGAATGCACAGGTGTTGCGTCATGCCTGCAAGCAGCCATCTTCTCGACGCGACCGGGTGGAAGAGTCATGATGATCGGAATGGGCACGCCGATTCAGACTCTTCCAATCTCAGCTGCTGCTCTACGAGAAGTTGATCTCGTGGGCGTCTTCCGCTATGCGAACACGTATCCTACTGGGATTGAGGTTGTGTCGAAGACCGGTCCGAATTATCCTCAATTCTCCAAGATGATAACGCATCGTTACGCCGGATTAGACAACGTAGAGAAAGCATTCGAGATGGCAGCGAAAACGAAAGACGATAAAGGTGAACTGGTATTGAAAGTGATGATTGATATGGACGATAGTGACAAGGCTAGGCTTTGAAGTATCTGATTGTTTATGTCTTGCATATAATGGGGAGTATGGATCTAGGAGCTGCGTTAGTTGTCACAGAATACATACCATTGAGGACCCCGCGACATTCATGCGATCAGTCACCAACAGAACCAAGCGATGTTGTTCGAATGTCGATGTGTACAGTCAGCCTGGCGGAACATGTGTTCCGCCAAGGCAGGAGAGATCGACGAGTCGGCGAGAATTCCTTCATCCGCAAACCTCCATGACCCACAAATACCCGCCCAAAGCTTCGTCGCCGTGGCCCCTGAATGTGATGCTGTGAAATATGCCATAGAGCGCTGTGATTCGCTCTTTGATTGAGGGTCTGCCTCCGAAATGGCCCATCCACATCTGTCTTGTGGCATAATTACACAATCCGGGGTTTGTCAACAGATTCCTGTTCTGGTGCTGACGGCGCAAGTTGGAAGTCGTCGAGACAGAACTGCAGTGTACGTTTGCTAGACGCGTCCCAAGGTCTTCTTACATCATCACTATTTACAAATCACTGATACTCTCGTTGTAAAGGCCAACGTTCCCATCCACCACCATCTCGAAGTTTCACAGTCCACTCAATGGCACCTCGACGTCTCAAGGTTGCCTGCTCCGGCCTCGGCCGCATGGGTTCTCGCCATGCCCTCCATTTCCTCAATCGCACACCCCGAGCAGAGCTCGTAGCAGCCTGGACACCAGATGAGAAAGAGCTGGCATGGGCCAAGCAGAACCTTGAGCCCTATGGCACCACACTTTACACTAATTACGAAGAGATGCTCAAGCATCCAGGCCTTGAAGCTGTTGTGATTGCCACGGTGACTACTGCGCACGCTCAGCAAGCCATACAGGCCATCGAGGCAGAAAAGCATGTGCTTTGCGAGAAGCCGCTGAGTACGAGCGTCGAGATTGTAAGCCCTGAGACTTGAGGTGCCGGAACAGAGCAGGATGCTGACAAGGTGATCAGTCACAGACTGTTGTTGACGCTGCGGCTAAGAAGCCTCATCTGAAAGTCATGTGTGGCTTCTCCCGCCGCTTCGACGACTCCTACCGGGACGCCTTTGAGCGCATGGACTCGGGCGCCATCGGTCGCCCTACGATCGTCAGGTCGCAAACGTGCGACATGTACAATCCGACGCCGTTTTTTGTTGAGTACTCCCAGTTCTCAGGAGGTATCTTCGTGGACTGCAATGTGCACGATATTGACCTTGCATTATGGTTCTTCGGCCAGGACTCGCAAGTCAAGAGCGTCGCTGCGTTTGGTGTCACGGCTATCGAGCCCGACTTGAAGAAGTACGGAGACGTTGATAACGGTGTTGGTGTGGTGGAGTTCTATGGCGGCAAGATTGCGTACTTCTACTCATCGCGCATGAACGCGCCGGGCCAGCACGATGAGACGGAGATTATCGGCACCAAGGGGAAACTGGCTATCAATACGCGTCCGCAGAACAATTTGCTGGAGGTGCATGAGGCGAACGGTATCCGACGTGAGATTCCTTTGACATACTATGGTCGATTCGAGAATGCGTTTGTGAAGGAGGCAAATGAGTTCACGGCGGCATGTCTAGATAACAACAAGCTTCCATTTAAGCTGAGCGGAGCTGTACAGGCAGTCGTAATTGGATGTGCTCTTCAGGAGAGTCTGAGAAGTGGGAGGAAGATCTTTTTCGACGAGACTGGCAAGCAAGTGGAGCAGGCGAAGTTATAGATAATGGCAGACATGCTGGTCAATAGATGCATAGCAAGATAAGATAATGATAATACAAATTTTCAAGCTGCAGAAGTAATTCTGGTGGGCTCTCCATACGGTAGAGTAATGGTATGTCACTCACAACTGGTGGACACCGTGCGCTGTCCCGGCCTCAGTGCCTCTACTTACCGACTATAATTACTCTCCAAAGAAGCCTGAACGGTTTTGTGCCACCATCGCCAGCACAACGTCAACCTCACTCAGCATTCTCGCCAAAACGACCCAAACAACAACGGACGGATCCGCATCCAATAGACGCAAGGCCGATCCCCTAGCCGCAAAAAGCACAGCCAAGAATATTGGCTCGACGCCCGCGTAAGACCCTCCAGGGCTGAGCGAACCACGCGCCGCATCGGGACAATGATTTCATCGGGCGATGACGTCTATCCCCAACTTTTCTCCCGTCACCGCTTGCTGTTGTTCACAAAGGCTATTATCAGGTAGGAATGAACGGATACCACACCACCACACCACCATCACGATGCCCGTCCCCATCATACTACCGAATAATCCTGTGCCTTTGTGTAGCTGCGTGGCTATCCTTGTGCCGCAGAACCGGACGAGATGCGTCGTACGCACGTCCTTTTCGGGGCCGTTTTGCCATACACACACACACTACGTACAGACCGTTTTCTGGAGACGGGGTCCTCGCTATAGAAACTCTGGGAGCTAATTAGTGCGTTGATGTTGAGTGGCGCGGTCGGCCGATCCGTACCTATTGTCTGCACTGTGTGTCTACGACGCAATACTGTAACATCGTGACTCTGTGGTCGGCGTCTTTGTGGGCCATTCGTTATAGTTGTAGTGCGTGTGTGTGTGTGTGTGTGTGTGTATAAAGAGACGTCGAATACTTACACTCAGATACTCGAGCATCAGTATAAGCAAACTCGCATCTCAAGCCAACAGCCATCTACATTCTACACAAACACCACATCCACCCTCCCAAACCATCACAACAACCACCACAATGTCCCTCAAATCCACCATCCTCAGCCTCCTCCCCACCGCCCTCCTCCTCACCAGCAGCACAACCGCCGCCCCTCTCGCCCCACGCGCCGGCTGCCCAGGCGCAACAACATCCTTCTCCTTCGACGTCAAAAACTTCGACTACCACGACGGCACCACCTTCTCCACCCCCGCGCACCAAATCCCGGGTGGCTTCGTCGCCTTCAACCTGACCTCCGCCGCGGACGTGGTTCCACGCCAATGCAACGCCTACTCCACCCAGCTATCCGACTTCTACTACGGCACGCTGAACTACACGTGCACGACCACGACCGCGGACGGGGAGGTGGTGCAGACGGGCAGTCTGTTCACGTATGACACGCCGGGGGAGACGCTGGTGCTTGTGGAGCCGTTTGAGTGTGATGGGCAGAAGTACGTGGCCAAGGGGACGTATACGTTTGAGCCGCCGTTGCAGTGTGTGACGGAGGAGTATCAGAATGATGATTGGCAGCAGGGGGAGATTTATAGCTCGCGGAAGAGGACGTGTGAGGAGAGGGACTTTGCGTTCTTCGCGGAGGTGGAGAAGGTTGAGTAGGGTTGACTAAGGGGAGAGTGAAAGGGAGGAGAAAGGGGGCAATGAGGCAGTTTGCATGATGATGTTGATTGTTGTTGTTTATTTTGATTGCGATTGTAGTATACTAGCATGGTAGGTAGCATACAGAGCGAATATCAGTCTGCTTTTTAGACATTTTCAAAGACAAAGGTTGGGGTGCCGGGAATGCTGCCTTCGGCTTGCACCGGCAGGCTATCCCTCTTCTCGCCGTTCTTCGACTCCGGGAACACCACCGTTCCGCTCTTGCCTCCGTCGTCCACGCTGACAATCTCTACCTCCACTAGCTTGACGACGGGCAGCACAGGCACCATCTCCTTTAGCACAGCCAACTCGTCGAACGGCAACTTGCGGCCAAATACCGCCTCCGGCAGCTCGCCGCCCGTCAGACGCTTCGCCAAGCTCTGCACAAACGGCATCGCCTTCTTCATGTCTGGCTTGGGGATCTTGGCCGTCACGGCCTTCATGTTGATAGCCATGTCCTTGAACGCGTCCTGCACCATGGCGATGTACTGGTCCTGCCACGCGGGGAACTTCTGTGCCGCAAAGATGGTCAGCTTCTTGTCCTTCTTCGGGTCAAACACCATCTGCTTGCCCTTGGCGGCTTTCTTGACTTGCGCGCCCTCGGCTGATGTGATGTTGCCGCTGGTGGTGCGCACATAGGTGCGAGACGCGCTCAGTGTGGCGTCTGGAGCGGGCACCTCGGGGAAGGTGGCGCTTTGGATGGTGCTGGGCTTCTTGAGGACTTCCAGCCAGAGATATTCGGCAAAGTGGGGCGCGATAGGGGTGAGGAGGAGGGCTTGGAGCTCGATGTAGCGGAGGGTGAGGTCGCGGTGCATGCCTATGCTCTTGGTCGCCTCGCGGTACGAGTCGCGCGAGGATGTGAAGTCGTAGAAGCCGAACTTCAGGGCGAGCTTGTACATGGAGCTGATGATGTTAGTGAGAAGGGCTGGGCGGTGTTGATATTTGCCACTTACAGGTCGTATTGCTCGTAGGCGTCTTTCGCGATGACATTCATCTCATCTTCAAATAGATTGTCCCAGAAGTTGCGCTCGCCGGTGCGTTGCGCGTTGTCCTTGCCCGTTCCTGTGACGGCGCTCTCGCACCAGTTCTTCAGCTCATACAGCTTCAAGATGACGGCATTGGCTACGCTTTCCTCGAAGTTGGCATCTTCGAGCGCGTCGCCAGCATCAGCCAGGGCGATTCTCGTCGCATCCGAGCCAAACTTGGCTATCGCCGCGTTCAGGGTCAGGAAGTTACCTGTGCTCTTGCTCATCTTCTCGCCGTTCAACATTAAATGACCGTTGATGCGGATCGATTGTGGCCAGTTGTTCTTTGGAAAGAGAGCGGCGTGGATGTAAAGACAGAAACTCAAGTGGTTGTTCACCAGGTCCTTTCCGGAGATGCGGGAATCGAGAGGATACCAGTATTCGAAGCTGCGCTTCATGGTTTGCAAATGCTCATGGCTGATCTTCGTCTCGGGGAACGCAGCATCCTGCGGTGCGAACAGGTAGTCCCATACCTCATCGGTCATCTGGTCTGGAGTGATGGGGAATGCGCCAGGCTTGGTGCCATAAAGATCCGAGTGGAGGTAATGCGCGATCGTATAGTACGATTGGTAGATGGTCGAGTCAGAAAGAGACTCGACCATGACGGAAGGATCCCAAGGTAGTTTAGAGCCGAGACCATAGCTTCTTGCACAAGACCATTGGGCCAGCCAGTTTACAGTCCGGACGAAGGAATTCTTTGCTTCTGGGTAGTACGTGTTCAATCCGTCCTCAAGGTAGTCGAGGACTTGTTGACACCACTCTCCATCACCGCCATTCGCAGTAGTGCCGTAATTGAAGTACCATTGGTCGAGGAGGGCTGCTACGCATACGTCTGCTGATCTGGAAACGACCATACCATCTGGCTCGGCGTAATTGAATGCAAGTCCCGACTCAATGAGTTGTTTCTTCACCAAAGCCTTTGCTTCGGCGACAGGCTTGCCTTTGTGTTCACCTATAATCATCTTTCCTTGATAGAAGCCTTCCTTGTAGGCTAGATCCTTGGCTTCAGCCAATTTGGCGTCTTTGGAAGAGTTAATCTTCAGCTGCTCAACCAGGGTCTTCGCGGTCAAGTTGCCGTAAGTAGGGGTCTCGATGATTGGAATAATTTCAAGTTCGGCCCATTCCTTCTTTATGCCATAGAAATCAGCCTTCTTTTGTAGCTCGAGAGTGGTCGCGTAATCGTCGGGGCTGTCGCTAGGAACGCAAGTCACAACTGCCGTGCCTTTTGTATCCTTTACTGTATCCATGGGCAGAATTCTTACTCCTGACGTATGAACGGACATGGGTGCGTTGACCAAAGTGCCGACAACGTCTGAACCCCTAAATTCTGCAATCTTTGGGAAGTTGCCCCACGTCGGGAAGATCTCTTGGAATGCCATGTTCCGGGCAGCTCTCTCGCTGTTGAAAAAGTATTCATTGTCCTTCACATGGTAGATGCCATAGACTATATTAGGACCAACGAAGCAACACGTTTGACCGTACATAGTCTCTGGCCGGAGAGTTGCAGGGATGAAGTAGACTTTGGCGCCCTCTGGTAGTTTTCCTGCGAGAATCTCCTGGGCCTTCTCTGGCCATTCTTTGACCTCCAGCTTCAGCGCAGTATACTCCTGCACCGTCACACCTTCACCTGAGCTGCGATCATGATCCAAACAGGCTTGGCCATCCTTGGGACTGTATACAGTGTAACGTTTGCCGAACTTGATCTTGCCCATTTGCTTCAGGTGCACCATCTGCCACCTTATGAAAGTATCAAAGTAAGGGTTGGCGTCTGTGGTAACGAATTGCCTACGCCAGTCGATGCGGAAGCCGAAATCTGTCAGGTCCCTCTTTGCCAACGGCGGAAAGTACGTCAGCCACTTCTGTGGATCCGCAAAGGTGTGAATCTCCTCGAGTGGGATGCCTAGAGAAAGCATTATCTGGAATTGATAATTCGTCTTGACCGTTTTCGCAGCTGCTTTGCCCTTGCTTGCTTGAAATTTGGTTACATCTGCCCTGGTTTCTTGTGTCGGCGGAGGAGCAGCATCTTTGTCGTCCTTTTGTACATCTTCTAGGTTACACCTTTCGAAGTTCTTACCGAACAGCTCGACCTCACGTTCGAGCTTATCTGCACAGGCCTTTATGGGCATACCAGTACAGTGAAAGCCCAACGGGAAAAGAGTCCGCTTGCCTTGGAGACGGTTGAAGCCTGCTTGGAATTCTGCTTTACTAAAGGTGAAGGCGTGGCCCATGTGTAGAGTACCGTTCACTGCATATGTCAATACTGGTGATTGCAATAACCATGATGGTCCTTACTGTAGGGGAAGGCGACGGTGACCATGAACTTGGGATATTTCTCGTGCAGCTGCTTCTGTGTCATGGAGCCAAATGGTATCTCCTCCAGACTTGGGGCCTCGGGCTCGAAGACTTTGTCAGACTGCCACTTCTTCTGGTAACCTTGCTCAATGGAAATGAGAGCATCACGTTTTTCCGTCTAGAGCTGTCAGCTAGGAGAAATCCTTGGTGGGCGCAAACATACGTTTTCGATTTTCATGGTTTTGGTTGACGCATGGTCAGGATGCATTGCATCTAGGGTTGCCTTTGCGGCCGCCATGTCCGAAATACAGAGTCTCCTTTAATTCTTGCAGCTGCACAGTTGTTTGTTCTCGCGGTGGAGTCCGAATATCAACGAGGTCTTGGCGCGCGGGACATGCACTTTTTGCGTTGGCAGTTGACCGGTCGCGCGAGCTCTGACCAAGAATCGAAACAGAACGCAGTCTAGCAATTCTACTGGGGATATCACAAAGTTGAAGGAGTGGAAAGTTTTCAGACACAGTCAGTGTTTTGTTTGACCTGCGATACAAGTGACTCAACTCTGATACACCCTTGCTTTTCTTGTCCGCACGACCAAGCTAGGGCTAGCGAGATCACGTGCGACGTCATACCTGGCCATCATCTTTGCTTACCTAAGATATGCTTCAGTCTCAGTCTGAGGATTACTACAGGTCGACAGGCTTCTTTCCACGGCTTCTGTCAATTACAAGACACATTTGTGCAGCCCAATTCCGAACCGCGGGCGCAGTCTTTGCTCAAACATGTTATCTTTCCTGTTCCGAAAACCCTCTGCTGGACCTCCGTACGACATTACGAAAAATCCATGGCGCGCGAAACGGAAGTGGCCTCCTGATTTCGAACAGCTATCACAGAAAGAGCAATTCAAGTTCGAAAGGCGGTTCAGACGCAGACATAAGCTGAAATGGATGCGACCTGCATGGACGAAGGGTGTGAAGATCACGCAGTGGGGATCAATCACAGGTAGGGCTCATGATTTGTCGCTTGAGTAAAACTAGCTGATATGGCGCAGCGATACTGTTATATGCAGTCTTCGTCTACGAAGATCCGAAAGCGGGCTCCAGAGACCAACCATTTGCATTTGTGAGTGAACCATCGACGTCTGGCATAGGCAATTGCTTACGAACAGGCTCGTCAATGGTACAAGGAAAGCATACGACCGTTACTGCCCTTTGCGAAGAGCCACACCTCTTCGCCGCCACACCGAGGCGACCAAGTCAATAGCCAAACTTCATGATCAGCTTGGCAACGGATGGCTCATTGAGGGCCTTATATTCGGAGCAGACGGCCAGGCATGTGGAATAGCAGACAACAGGCTTGCGGACAAAGCCGAATGGACATGCTTCTGACTGCCAGTGCAGACGGACACATTACGTTCAGGCCACAATACCTCTGCTTAGCAGACTTGAAGCACTCGATCATATGATCAAATCAACGAGAAGCCTCGTTTCCTGCAAAGAACGGCACCAAGATGGACATCTGGCCTAGCCGACTCTACGACGTGTTTGACACACTGCTCCCGGATGAGTATATGTGTCGAATATTACACTCAAACCAGGCAAAGAGGGCGTCTGGACACCCGAAATGAATGGGCTTGCTTGATTCGACTCGTGCTTGGAGCCGGGCTCGCGTGATCTGTTTGGGTTTATTTACGTGGCTGCTCTGGGTATGGCCGGCAGATGGCAAGCTCAACGCATGAATCTCTGCGTACTGGGCCTGACACCATTTCTTGTGGCAGAGGACCTCGGGCTGCGTGCACTCACTCCAATACGCCAGCTAACATGGTTACCAAAGCCTTTATGACATTGATCGAAAGCTTTGAAATAATGTCTGTAGACTTCCTAAATAGTGGTATCGATGGCAAGAAACCAGATCAAGTGCAGTCTTCAAAGTCTGATGTGCAGCCAGCCACAAGCCTGATGGTATACAGGCTGAGGCTATTACCACCTGACTAGGCATGAAGTTACGTCGATAGGCTGACTCCGCTAATGTTTCGAATAGGAGGCATATCAAGGGTGTCAGGGGCGTGGATCTATGCAGACTGGACTTCCAACCAGGTGATATCACACTCCATGCTGCTATGCAGCATATGTGATATGAATAAATGATCCGCTATGGCGTACGGAAGCTCGTCTCTTCGTCCACGATGAAGCTAAACGCGTGTTTATCGCACACGTTGGAGTTGAAATGGACTTCATAGCCTCGTCAGGACGTGTAATGGAACATCCATATGCCTGCCTGTGCCCCTGTCAGCGTTCTTGGTCGTCGCCGGGCGGACGGACCGCGGTGCGGCCCCAGCTGAGGCACCCGCTACATACAGTAGCGAGGCAGCTTAGTAGCTAGCCTTACGCTCCTAACCTCGATCGGAATGTGACGTAACGATCCCTTGCAGCACTCAGCTGCCAAATGTATAGCCCACTGTAGCCAGGTCCCGTAGCCTCGTCTGTCTAACTGACTGCCTTTTCGCCTTTCGTCTGAGCCACACACTCTCTCTCACACTCTCTCGCTTCCCTCGATCGTTTATGCGCTGCTCAGCTAGATAAATGCCGAGACCTGTCGCTCGTTGATCTGCTTGATCTCTCGTTGTGAATAGTTACGCGAAGTAAGCTGCTCGATACGCGCGAGCGAGGGCTTGGGCGCAGAAGGCTCGTACGGCGAACAGACTCTACCGATCGCTTCCACGTATCCATACAGACATGGTAACAGCGTCTCAAAAGCCGATCATAGGGACAGGACATCACTAACAAAAACCACAAGGCCTCGATCCTCCGACAAATCGTCGCCGGGCCACGCGCACCCCACCCAGAAGCCGGCCTCGATCTCTGCTACGTGACAGACCGAAGCAAGTCTTCCCCTCCCACCAAACCCCTGAAAACAGCCAATCTAACCAGACCCTTTTCCCCCCTCCAGTCATCGCAACCTCCGGGCCCAGCGGCACCTACCCGCAGCGCGCATACCGCAACCCGCTCTCCTCGCTCGTCAAATTCCTCGACTACAAGCACACGACAAACTGGGCGATCTGGGAGTTCCGCGCCGAGGGCACCGGGTATCCGGATGAGGACGTGTACGGGCGGGTCTGGCACTACCCCTGGCCGGACCACCACCCGCCGCCGTTTGCGCTGATTCCGAACATCATGGCGAGCATGCGGAATTGGCTGCACGAGAGCGCAGACCGGGTAGTGGTGGTGCATTGCAAGGCTGGCAAGGGGCGCAGCGGGACGGTGAGCTGCGCGTATCTTGTGAGTGAGGAAGGGTGGGCGGTGGAGGATGCGATTGCGCGGTTTACGGAGCGGCGGATGAGGCCTGGGTTTGGGGCGGGCGTGTCGATTCCGAGCCAGTTGCGCTGGCTGTCGTATGTGGACAGGTGGACGAAGGGCGGGAAGAGGTATGTGGAGCGGCAGGTGGAGATTGTGGAGGTGAAGGTGTGGGGCCTGCGTGACGGGGTCAAGATTACGGTGGAGGGGTTCGTCGACGACGGCAAGCTGATTAAGAACTTCCATGTCTTTGGGCTGGAGGAGCGCGAGGTGACGCGCGGGAAGCTGAAGGACGGCACGGGGTTCGCGGGCGTGGTGGCAGACGTCATGGGCCGCAGCAACAGCGTCAAGAAGAAGGCATCACCATCAAACCCAGCCGCCGAGCTACAGAAAAGCACAAGCGCCACTGCATCCCTCAGTAACACCACCACTACTACAACCCCAGACCCATCAGCCACCGCAGAATACATCGGCGCAGACGCAACCTTCACGCCCACCACCCCCGTCGTCCTCCCGACAAACGACATCAACATCGACTTTGAGCGCCGCAGCACGGCCGCCTACGGCCTCACAATGGTCACGGCCGTGGCGCACGTCTGGCTCAACGCCTTCTTCGAAGGCCACGGCAGCGAACAAGCCGGCCGCGCCGACCCCGAGGGCGTCTTCGCGCTCGACTGGGACAAGATGGACGGCATCAAGGGCAGCAGTCGCAAGGGCGCGCAGGCATTCGACCGCTTCGAGGTGCGGTGGAAGGTGCACGATTTGGGTGGCGAGGTGGTGATTGATGAGCCTGCGGTGGGCGAGGAGGTCGGGCAGGCGGCGCCTGCGGACTGGCATGGGAATGCCCAGGCGGGCGAGGAGAATGAGAAGGATCTGGGGATTCGCACCACGTCGCCGACGGGGCGGGAGGGGACGGGCAGCACGACGACGATGAAGAAGGAGAATAACATGATAGTGAGTGTTCCGCAGACGGGGAGCACGGGCAGTGACGGCACCAAGGCGCATGGGGTGGTGGCAGATGTTGCGGGTGAGAGCACGCATGGAGATGGGGATGGAGACGGACATGGACATGGACATGGACATGATCATGTATCGACAACGGACTTGCCGGGCGGGAGGCCGGAGGCGGAGATGAAGACGGCCAAGGAGCATTCGCTGGGGCATCTCGGACGGGAGAAGAAGTGACATGGATGGACGGGGGATAGGATAGAACTGTGGCTGGAGCTGGGGCGTTGGATGTGGCTGTGGCTATGGCTGTGGCTGTGGCGGGTGGCGGTGCACCTGTTCGTCCAATTACCTAAGGCACAGAACAAAGCAGTCTGATAAGACAACATGATGCAAAATTCCAAGAATCCAAGAATCCGAGAATCCAAAAAATAAAATAAAAATAAAAATAAGAATAAAAATCCGAGAATCCAAAAATCCAAGAATTCCCCCCCCCCCCAAAAAAAAAAGAAAATCCGAAAAAAAGAAATATTGAAAAACAAAAAAAAATAACAAGAATTCCATGGATATATTCAGTTATAGTTATGCAAGAGTCTTCGTCACCGAGTAGTCGACCGGCGGCGCTGGTCGTCGCTCCATAAACTGCGACATGACTCGCGCCAGCTTTTTCTTAATGTCGTCCATGAAACGGCCTCCGCCCCATTGAAGAACGTTGTGCAGCAGAGACAGGAAATGCTCTGTCCGCTCGGGCTGTGTCGCGCTAACGACATCAAGCAGCCACATGTTGTATGTTCTGCACTCGTCTTCGACCAGTGACCAGTGTGCCCAGAGCTCGTGTAGTGGGCCCTCGGTACAGATGGAGAAGAATAAGGGGGTTGGAGGGGGTTGAGGAGCAGCGAGAGAGGCGGAAGGGGATGTGGTGGTGGTGGTGGTGGTGGTGGTGGTGGTGGTGGTGGTGGTGGTAGCTTCACCACTTTGCCCCGAAGAGGAAGAGGACGCTGTACTCGTACGTCGCGCAGCCAGTTCCTCCAGCCGGACTTGAAGATTCAGCGCACAGGCACCAGCAACGGCAGCCTGGTTCTCGGCGTCGGCGATGTGGGACCCTGTGGTGTAGGCCTTGCCCTCGACGACGGCAAAGGGGAAGACGAGATCGGAGGTGTCTGTGAGTGCACAGGCTAGAATGGGCTTGCCTTTGCAGGTGTCGGGTCTCTTTGGGATCTTTGGCTTCATTTGCAGCACGGTGAGAAAGCTCTCGGCCTTGAGCGTGCTCACGCCTTGACCGACGAGGGAGTGTTGCACGGCCTCTCTTTGCAGGCCTATGGATATGTCTGGTCGTGGGGTTTTGAGAGGAGAGTCTGTGGGCGTTGCGTATTGTCCTTCTGCAGAAGAATCGATGCGTTGTCGTTTCGAGAGCGAGTCTACAATATCCTCCGTCGTGATAGCATCGAGTGGAAAGAAGTCAAAGGTTGACGATGTAGGCTTCAGGTCTTCCGGCCAGTCTGCATTCTGACGCGTACAGATGGAGTCGGGTTTCAGGTCCTCGATAGCAATCGCCAAAGGACTCACGAAGTCAGCCTCTCGTACCGACGAACGCGATAGAGTGGTGCACTTGGCCGTGAATGCGCCGGCGACTCGCGACACGATATGTTTCCGATGCTCTGGTAGTGCTTGGTGTATGATTGCATTGACGGCCTCTCTCACACGATCAGGAGGAGATTGGTGAAGTCGAATTTGACAGTCCCTAAGAGATAGGTAGCGGTATGTGGAGGTGGAGGTGGATGTCGATATGGATGTGGAGTCGATAGTAGCAGACTCGGTCTCTCTACGACTACTACTACTACTACTACTACCACTGCCCTCAGAACGCGCCGACATGCGATCCAGCAGCCGTTTATTCTGCTCGGTGAGTTGGCCGCAGATGGGAGTGGGCGAGAGACAAGGTCGCTTTGCAGATTCGGGGGGACTGTCCTCTTTCTCTACCGACAGTGCTGGGCGCTTCCGCTTTGTGCTTGTGGTCATGATGCTTGAGAGGGTAGGAGTGAGGTCAAGAGTTGGTATAGAATGAATGGGTGGAAGTGGTAGCTTAGGTGTATACTAACAACTATTAATTAAGGTGGAGCCTGGAGTGGTGCGGGGGCCCGGGGGGCGTTGGGTGCCTCAGGCTGAGATGGAGCAGAGGGAACGAAAGGACTACTACTGTATTGCTGGTAATTACAGTACCTAGTCTAGTAGTAGCCAGGACACACACTACTGTAGCTGCTCTCATCGTCTCGTCTGTAACCCTACTCACCGCCCAGAGCCATCAACAGTTCATTAATCGTCCATTTCACAATTATTTTATTTTATTTTGACCATCCTCTTTCAATTTAATCCCTTAGTGACTGAGTGTGTAGTGTATAAAGTAATTATACGAAACCAACAAACGGTGTGCTGGTGCGGTTGGAGGGTGCATGAGCGTGTGTGCATATGTATGTGCAGATGGGATGGGGATGCATAATTATATAGACATGTCAAGTGCCGAACAGGGCAGGCATACGCACACAAGGCACCAGGCATAAGGCGTAGGGATGGAGGTATATTAGTGGAGTGGAGTGTACAGTAGTGGAGTGGAAGGGATCAAGGATTGTGTGGGTCGTCGTGTGGATGGATGGATCGGTGGATGATTATGCATTGGTGGGATCGCGGATCGTGCATTAATGGAGATGTACAGGATCGCGGATTGTGGGCTTGTGGGCTTTGGGGCATCGTGGGCATTGTTGGACTGGACTGGCCGAGTTTGGGTGGGTTGGCGGCCGCTTTTTGCTGACTTGCGGGCGGGCGGACGGGCTGACTGGCTGGCTGTTGGCTGACTGACTGAACGTTTTTGGGGGGCTTGACCGGGCTTGGGGCAGCTGTTTTGCAGTGTTTTGGCGGTGCTGGCGGTGCTGGCAGGGGGCAGTTTTGGGGGAGTTTGGGGAGTTTGGGGGGGTTTGGGGCAAACTGTGGGGGCGGAGAGTGGCTGCTGGGAGTCTGGGACTGACTGGCGGTGGTCAACTACTACTGCTGCTACTACTACTACTCCTACTCCTACTAATTACTGTAGGTAAAGTGTAGCGCCCACACAGTCGGGTTGGCAGTAAGTATAGTAATATATTGGATGACTTGTAATAATAGCACGAGAATACCCTTGAATTCACTACATTCTACTCAGTCGTCAGTAGTGCTTCGCCTCACTTCCTCTCTACATTCCTCCTTCATCCATTCATCCTCCATCATCACCACCTTTGCATCACTCTTCTTCTTCTTCACTCTACCTACCATCCATCCATCCACCATTCAACGCGCTGCTCCTGTACACAACTGTCAATCCCCAACCTCAACCTCAACCTCAGCCGCTAATTGTCCCTTCCACCATCGCCATCTTCTCTTGCACATCTTGCATCGTGCATAATCCCTCGTGCATCGTGCATCTTGCTTCTCGCTTCTCGCTTCTTGCATTCTTCATCCTTCCTTGCTTAATCCTTCTTACTTCTTCTGAATCTTCTTCTTCTTCTTCTTCTTCCTCTTCCTCCTCCTCCTCCTCCTCCTCCTTCTCCTCCTTCTCCTCCTTCTCTGCAACACTCTCACACACACCACCACCACCACTACTAATCATCATCGTCATCACCGTCATCACCGTCATCACCGTCATCCCCAGCATCACATACCACCACCAATCCCGCCGATCCTGCTGCCTTCCACGCCAACTACCACACCACCGATACCCCGTCCGCCATCCGCCAGACGCCAGACGCCAGAGAACCCGCTCTCAACGTGTCACTCTCCCACTCCAGCCACGCATCTACTCTCCCCCCTGCCTTGCATATTCGCAAGCCTCGTCCGCCGCGCGCTTGTCACTTTACTCCCGACACTCCTCTCCCTCTAATTACTCCACTGTTCATTCATCCCCCTTCACTATTCTTCATTATCGCAATTGTCTGGCTGGCTGTCTGTCTGTCTGTCCGTCTGTCTTGTCTCTCTGACTGTTCGACTGCCTGACTGTCTGCCTGATTTGACTACCGGTCTGCTGCCTGCTGTCTGCCTACTGCCTGCCTACAAATACTACTTCTGCTCCCCCGCCACACACCTAATTACCTTGCCTGTCTCACTCTCTCTCTCTCTCGTCTCAATCTTCGGCACCCTTTCCTGCCTACCTGCTCTTACTTTCTCCGCTCCATGCTCCCGCCTCTATCCCACCCTCCAGTCCACCGTCTTGATTTGTCTGCCCTCCCCTGCCTGCTATCGTCAACATGGATACCGCAAGGACCGATCAGCCGGCCAAGGATGAAGTCCTGCTGAAGCCCGAAGACGATCAGAGTAGTGCCGCCACCGCTCAAAATACCACTGCCGACCCCAACAACCCTTCGCCAAACGCCGACGACCACAAGCCCGCCAAGAAGTCGCCCTCTCAAAAAAAGAAAAAGACCTCCAAGTGCAAAAAGTACGTCTCCGTCAAGTCAAAGAAGGCTGCTCGCCGGAAGGCAAAGGCCAAGCGCGATTCTTCAGACAGCAGCGACTCTTCCAGCGATTCTTCAGACGACTCGGATTCCGACGACGACGACGACGACGATGATGACGACAAGGATGCTGCTGGGACGTCCAGCTCCGAGGAGGAGGATCGGAAGAAACGCAAAGAGCGCAAGAAGAAGAAGGCTGCAAAGCGTGCCTTGAAGGCAAAGAAGCAGAAACGCCCCTCGAAGCGTCGTAATTCCTCCGACGACTCCTCCGACGACTCCTCAGACTCCTCCAGCTCAGACTCTGACAGTGATTCCTCCGACTCGGACTCGGACCTGGACGACAAGCGCTCGCGCAGGCGCAAGAAGAACAAGAAGAACAACAAGCGCCGCCGCGCCTCTGAAACTGACGGCACCGCCACCGACGCCTCGCTTGACAGCCCCGACCCCGAAGAGCCAAATCCCTTTGCCGCCAGCATGGCTGCTCTCGAGGCGCAGTTCGCTGCCCAGATAAACGCTCTCAAGATCTCCATGCTGTCGCAGCAGGCTGCCAGCGGTACCGCCAAGAAATCGCGAGATGCGCCTGCCGATTCGGGAAAGAGCAAGAAGCGGTCAAAGAAGCAGCACAAGAGTAGTAGTAGTAGTAGTGGTGGTAGTAGTGGCAAGAAAAAGGGCAAAAAGGGCAGCACGCTCGAGTTCAAGCGCGTCGACCAGCTCTGGGACACCACCATCCACAACTACAAGCTGACCGAGAGCGCCGAGGACCAGGTCGACGAGTTTGACGAGTACGTCTTCACGGTCCGGAGAAAGTTTGACTGGGAGAACAAGTACCGCAACACCGTCGTCGACATCAAGTCAAAGGTCCTGCGCGACGCCCTCAAGGAGATTATGAAGGAGGTCAAGAGCGTCTCCCTGGTCGAGGACGAGCCCTGCATCGACCCCAACATGCTCTTCCTCTACCTCGAAGAGATGCGCGTCCATCGCAAGAAGACGCTCAAGCCGCGCCTCAAGAAGGAGAAGAAGAAGAAGCTCAAGCGCCGTCTCAAGATGCAGATTTCCCACCTCAAAGTCCTCGAGTCCTACCTCGACGAGGACTACGCCGACACCAAGAAGACGCTCTATCCCATGCTCGAGGCCGGCAACATCACCTTTGACCTGCTCTGGGCCCTCTTCAAGCCAAACACCATTGCCTTCTGCGCCACCTACGGCTCCAAGGACGATCCGCGATGCTTCAAGGTCGACTACGCCAACAAGGAGTCCTCCTTTCTCAAGGGCGAGTGGTACAGCATCGAGGGCCGCTATCTCGAGTATGACGGCAAGAATTTCGGGCACGGCGAGTTTGAGCAAACCGTCGAGTCGTTCAAGGGCCCGCGCAAAATCACCTCGCTGGCCGTCTATCCGCTCAGCTACCACAAAGACCCCGATGGGATGAAGAAGACGCTGGTCGAGCGCGGCCAGAAGTTTGTCACCCTCCAGGGCATGAACTACAAATTCCTCAACGGCCTCGGCTTCCAGAAGAAGAAGAAGACCGTTGCCAAGGTCAACATCAAGGGCCGCGTCATGATTGACCCGGCCATCTTCCGCCGCATCAACCCCAACTACCACATCTCCGTCGTGCGGAACCGTGCGGGTGATGATTTTTTGTCGGATGACGAGGATAATAGTGACTGCTCCGACTGCTGCTGTTCCGACTCGGACGACAACAACTCTGCCTCTGCCCCGGTCGCCCCTGAAGACGGCGGCGAGGGCCCGAGTCTGCCCACCGACGCCGACGAGGAGGTCGAGCGGTTCAAGTACACGGTCGTCAAGGACCGCGACCAGACCTATCGCGTCGTCCGCGTGCCCGTCGATGCAAACGGCCGCGCCCTGCAGGTCGAGCGTCTCGAGACGCTCGCCACGCCCTCGTCCTCGGACGGCACATCCCCCTCCGACCCCGTGCCCGACGAGACGCCCCCCTACACCCCGACCTCTTTCAGCCCCGAGGACCTCTTGATCGCATCGCCTGTCGTGCTCGGCTTCGCCTTTAGCGAGAAGCTCTGGCTCGAGCTCAGCCTCAACGGCATCAGCGAGATCTCCTGGAATACCGAGGCCTTTTCCTCCCTCGTCCTGCCGCCCGCCCAGAAGTCGATTGTCAAGGGCATGGTCAGCTCCCACAAGTTCCACGCCGCCCAACGCATCGACGATGTCGTGCAGGGCAAGGGTCGTGGCCTCGTCTTTGTGCTGCACGGCCCGCCCGGTGTCGGCAAGACGCTGACGGCAGAGGGCATTGCCGAGTACCTGCACGTGCCGCTCTACTCGGTCAGCGCCGGCGAGCTGGGCACGCAGAGCAGTCAGCTGGAGCACGAGCTGCAGAAGATTATGGACATTGCCCACTCCTGGGGCGCCGTGCTGCTGCTCGACGAGGCCGACGTCTTTTTGGAGAAGCGCGAGGTGCACGACATTCACCGCAACGCCCTCGTCTCCATCTTTTTGCGCCTGCTCGAGTACTTTCAGGGCATCCTCTTCTTGACCACGAACCGCGTCGAGACGTTTGACGACGCCTTCCAGAGCCGCATCCACATGCCGCTGCGCTACGGCGAGCTGAGCGTCAAGGCCCGCAAGGAGATTTGGCGCGGCTTCGTCGAGCGCGTGCGCGAGGGCGGCATGCGCGTCGCCGAGTTTGGCGACAAGGAGCTGTCCGAGCTGGCCAGGGGCGGCTTGAACGGGCGCCAGGTAGGCCGCTTCCCCTCTCTTTTCCCACGTGATGATGCGTCGTCATGGACTTGTGGGTATTTGTGTATATATATGCTAACGTGTGTGTGTGCTCAACAGATCAAGAACGCCGTCCGCACCGCACAGTCGCTCGCGCTGTCGGAGAATGAGGAGTTTACAATCGACCATATCAAGAAGGTGCTAGCCGTGACCGAGGACTTTGACCACGACATGAAGGGCGGCACCGGCTATCTGGACGCGATGCGCAGCTACACCTGACCTGGCTCGTCGGTCGTCGTCGGTCGTGCGGCTGTGTGGGTTGTCTTGTGTCTATATACATCTCTCTCTTTGTGTGTATACGTGTGTGTTTGTCACAAGCCGGGTTGTATGTATGTATTTCATGTATGCATCAGCAGAAGAAGGCGTTTTTGGTGTGTGTGTGTGTGTGTGTGTCTTATGGTTTTCTTGGAGGTTATCTATGTAGGTATATATGTTTTTAACATGCATTTTGAATCGGGATTGGGGGGAGGGGGGCGTTGATGAATGAAAGGCGTCTCCTCTCTCAGCTCTCAGCTCTCAGCTCTCAGCTCTTATTCTTGTCTCTTGTGTTACTTGCTCGTACTATTGTTTCTTTTCTGCGAGTAGTTTATATTCTACATCTTATATATATATATATATATATATATTTCGGATTAGAGAATCGAGTTGATTGGCTTGGCTTGGTTTGACTGGACTTATGATTGAGTTTGTTTGATTGACTTGGACTGTTTGAATCTGAGACTTGACTATGCCAGAGACTCAGCTATGAGACTTTGGACCGATCGACTTGGATTTTGGATTGGACTACTAATAACTTGTGGTGAGTCAGACTGACTTGCGTTAAAACTGACTTGGACTTGACTTGACCCGGACGCCAAATGACTTTCAATTTGATTTCTTCGAATTGACTTGGGACTGACTAACTTTTACCGCGATGACAACCATACAATCAAACACCCAAACACCCAAACATCCACATAAACAAACCACAAACAACAAACACTTAAGGCAAGTAACATGACAAAACAAACACGTAAACAAAAGAACAACACACACACACAACAAAACGAAGGAACGACTATAATGGAACATACAAACCGGGGGGGGTTTTTTTTTTCGGGTACTTTGGACGGTTTTAAAGATCCTCTTTTTTTTAAATATAAAAAGTACGTTCTAAAGAGAGAGAGAGAGAGAGAGAGAGAGAGAGAGAGAGAGAGAGAAGTTATATTATACTCACTACATGACGAGG
>NW_022985550.1:2310928-2384315 GCF_010093815.1 Pseudovirgaria hyperparasitica
ATATAAAAAGTACGTTCTAAAGAGAGAGAGAGAGGGGGGGGGGGGCGGAGAGAAGTTATATTATACTCACTACATGACGAGGCCGAGATAAAGGGCAGAGAGGGTAATGGTAATGAGGTAGAAGGGAAGACCGGGGACTACGAATTTCTCATACTAGATAGATGGACCCCTACCAAATTTGAAGAAAAACAAAAAAAAAAAAATTTGTGCAAGGGTTACTACTTGACGCTGTAAACTTACTTACTTCCCTTTCTTACGGCCAACTTACGCCAATAGATAGGAGAGATTTTCCGAGGGGTTAAAAATTCACGGCTGTCTCTGTTAGTCTGTTTTGTATGCTTATTGATCAATTTGTTGTATGTTTATTCGACGAGATCACCGAATGAAGGCGCGTGTATTACATGTATCACATTTTTGTACTCCAGTTCCGAGCCTCAACTCCGAGCCCCGCAAATCCGAACGCCCAAATCCGAACGCCCAAATCCGAACCCTAAATACCAAACCTACAAAACAACACCAACCACAACACCACGTACTCTACGCCCGCACATACTGCGTCGTCGACGACGGCGACGCAATCTTGGGCATGCTCGTGTTTGTCGTCGTCGCACTCATACTCACACTCGCCTCCGGCTTGTCGGTGGAGAACGACTGCTCGAGCCCGTCGTCGTTGTGTTCGCGGTCTTGACGACGAAGGATGGTGCGACGGCGGCGGAGACGAAGCCCATCGTCGATGCCAAACAGGCGGGACATGTCCTCGAGCGAGCGGCCGCGGGTTTCGACTAGATTTCGCCGTTGTCAGTCAGTCAGTCAGTCAGTCAGTCCGTGATGCCGCCCGTACCAAGAGAGAGGACAAAAAAAGGAGGAAAGGGAGAACGAGGAAAAGGCACGCACCCATACAAAACTGCACAAACAGATACGCCAGCCCACACAAGCCCGCATACCCGGCATACAACCCCCAGCCCACCCGCTCAAACACGACAGGACTCAGCTGCGCGACGCAAAACGTGCCGAGCCACAGCGTTGCGGTCGTCACGCCGTTGCCCTTGGCCCGGTAGCGAATCGGCCAGATCTCCGA
Source organism: Pseudovirgaria hyperparasitica (assembly GCF_010093815.1). NCBI lineage: Eukaryota > Fungi > Ascomycota > Dothideomycetes > Acrospermales > Acrospermaceae > Pseudovirgaria > Pseudovirgaria hyperparasitica. The sequence goes on from NW_022985550.1 coordinate 2,312,007, forward strand.
GGCGTAGAGCCAGCTGCCCACGCCCCAGGTGGCGTTGAAGCAGGTGTAGAAGAGGTAGGGGAAGATGACGATGACGATGTTTGTGGAGGAGGACTCGGGGTGGCGGGCGGCGTTGCGCTGGAAGACGGCGATGCCGATCATCGCGACGGCCATGCCGATGCAGCCGAGGCGGAGCCAGGTGCGGCGGCCGAGCCGGTCGAAGAGGAAGATGGGGATCCAGGCGGAGAGGAAGAGGACGATGCCGACGGTGCCGTTGAGCAGGTTCTGGGTGCGTGGGTTGGAGATGCCGCCTGCTGCGAAGATGTGCGGGAGGTAGTAGATTATGCTGCATGTGCCTGTGATCTGTTGTTGCCCGGGGGTCAGTCTTGGAGTGTTCAGAGTTGGTGAATAGGGGATACACGCATGAGGAGTTATGAGGTAGAGGAACCGACTGACCTGCTGGAAGAACTGCACGCCCATGCCCAGCAGCGTGACGCGCAAGACCGGCCTCCGGAACAACTCGACCCACCGCGCCCTCTCCGCCACCGTCTTCTGAAACCGGATACTCTCCCTGATCTCCCGCAGCGAGCGATCCGCCGCCTCGGACCCGTGCAGCCGCGTCAGCACCTCGCGCGCACACTCGGGCCGGCCCTGATCGACCAGCCAGCGCGGACTGGGCGGCACGTACAGCCAGCAGCCGACGCCGAGCACGCCGGCGGGCAGGACCTGGATCGCGAGCGGGATGCGCCACCAGTGTGCCGAGGGCAGCATGGCGAAGCCGTAGTTGAGCCAGAAGGCGATTAGTTCGCCGAGGCAGAGGATCATTTGCTCGATGCCGACGATGCGGCCGCGGAGCTTTGCGGGCGCGATTTCGCCAATGTAGAGGGGCACGCCGCCCGCGCAGATGCCGACGCCTATGCCGAGCACGATGCGGCCGATGATCTGGGGCGTGGTGGTGTCAGTGATGTAGAAAGGAAAAGGTAGATGTGTGTGTATGCACGACACGTTGTGACAAAGTGAAAAGACAAAGAACAGAAACCCCCCCCCGGTCCCCGGGGTCATCTCGAACGAAAGAAAGACACTCACGATCTGCGACACGCTATAGCTCGCCGCCTGCAGCACAGCACCCAGATTGAACACCAGCGTCGCCACCGCCAGCGTCCTCTCGCGCCCAATGCGATCGGCCAGAAACCCAATCGAGAGCGCGCCCAGCAGACACCCGATATCATACAGACTCACAATCGCGCCCGTCACCCACGCGCTCTGTGGCCGCATCAGGTCCAGGAACCGCCGGTCTGCGATGATCACGCCCATCACGCCCTGGTCGTAGCCAAATAGCAGCGCGCCCAGCGACACAAACGCCGTGATGCCGTACACGCGCTTGTTCCCGTCGCCGTATCGCCGGCGCCATGCATCTGCGTTTGCATTTGCGTCGGGCGGGCGCGGGCGGATCAGTGCGTTGGGCTTCATCCATTCGAGGAGCATGTCGACGACTGGCACGGAGATGCGATGATGAGGTTGGTTACGGTTACGATGGTGACGGTCGTTGTGGATGGACGGGGAGGACGCGTCGTTTTGTACTTCTTCTTCTTCCTCTTCTTCCTCTTCCTCTTCGTCGTAGTCGTCCTCCTCGTCGTCGGCGGCGGCGCGGCTCTCAAGTAGTGGCATTGCAGCAGCAATAGCATCGTCGTCGGCTCGAGGCGGCTCCATCGTGGCCCCACTGCGGCTTCGCGCGCATCCCCCAACTACAAGCCAGTAAGATGGTCGTGCTCAGATTAGTTCTTCCAGACAGAGCCGGGTGGAAGCTTGGGAGATATGTATTGCGTGTTTGTGTGTGTGAGGGAAGTGTGACGTTTGTCGTTGTCGTTGTCGTCGTCGAAGTAAAGGTAAGGTTGAGGCTAGCTCGAGGTAATTAAAGTGGCCACTTAAGGGGGCCCCGCCCGCGTGCCGTCGCGTGGGCCCCCAATCCCGGGGTAAAACCTGGGGTTTCGCGCACGCTAAGGAGGACAGCCTGCGATCTTGGGCCCGGGATGATCCTTGGGTCTCCTTGGGTAATAATCTTGGCTCACAAATCGTGCGTAATGAACCTTTTGTCGCGTGTCGATATGGTCTTGGATTCACGTGCGGCTCTAATCCAGCAGTGTGCGTGTGTGTGTGTGTGGGAAAAACTACTCACTCAGTCACGCGCATGCGGAGGCAGCTGACCTTGTAAGATTGGTTCCGTGTATCGTTAGTTGAAGTAGGAACGGTATAGTGTCCTGCATCATCTGACGGAGCTTTCCAGTACATATCATATGTTTCTGCGCTGCGAATACCCATTCACATAGGATCATGGCAATGGATGGCGCCGTCTGCTGCACCGAGAAGTGCCCACACGTGTCTTGAATGTAGAACAAGCTCATATTTGGAGACACATTTATGAACGAACAAAGTCCTTTGACCTTACTAGAAGTATCAAGGCTTGCTTGCCTCGGATTGTGATATTCCTTCGCACGGTCTAGATGGTCAAGTTCAGGTAGCCCTATCAACGTACACGCAGCACGCCCCTGTTGAAAAGTGCTTGCGATTTTCCTCGGGAACCACTACGTGGTGTATGGCTCTTGTGGTTGAGGATATATACATGGACAGGGACGGAGCCGCCATACTTTTGATACGATGCTGCCAGCAGGTGTTGTCGCTTATGAGGGCAATAATCACGGTAATCATGCCACCTCCTCCACTGCCGCCCTCTTCCTGAACACAAACAATGCCTCGTCTTTGCCCGCAAAACTTGGCAAGGGCACCCTAGCAGCCTCCTCCCAGTCTGGTCTCTCCCTCTTCACCCAATCCGCGACCGTTTCTCCCTTGAATGCACTGTGTCCATTCCCATTTTGCGTTGCCGCAACACACACCGCATCGCCCTTGAACGCGCGCAGCATCTTGCCCGTGAAATCCTCGCTCACGATCGGGTATACCAGCAACAACACCTGTCCCTCGCCTCCCTTGTGGGTGACAATATGCGTTGGCCCATCTTGCACTAGCGTGTCACCGATCCATCGGACGCGGTACTTCGACTGGAGATTATCGATTGGCAGGACGGTGAGCTCTGGGAATGTTTTGCGAAGCATAAACGTCCAATAACCCGTACCAGAGCCGACCTCAATGATGGGCTTGGGCTTCGTGCGTACCTGCGCGACCTGCGCAATCAGACTGAGTGCAGCATGTGTGGGCACAGCGCAGCCAAAATGGTGGTACAAGACTGGCAGGATGTGGTGAGCATGCTCTGTCTTTGTGTTTGTAGGTATGGGTCCAGCCCATTCAAGATTTTCACACGACCACGCCCAGAGGTCGAGATAGGGGTTTTTGGGCGCAGACTTCGGCTTGGATGGTACAGCGAGAGGAGCAATGGGAACTACGAGATTGTTGGCGAGATGTTGAGCAATTTGCTCACGGAGAGAGCCTTTCTTTGCATTGGAGCGGAAGCCGGTGAGAGCACGGACGAGGTTGTTCGTGGGGAGGAAGAGGGATGCGTAGGCTTTGGAGTCGTCGGGGGACGGGTGTGGAAGCTGGCTCAATCAATTATCAGCATACAGTCCATCATGCCAGCGATGTTTCGGTGAAGTATCAATGGAAAGAAGCGTGCCACGAGTGACGGTGTACAACAACAGCGTCATGCAGACCATGAACACGTACCTCTTTCTCCTTTTCGTCCAGGTACCACGAGTGTAATCCACCTACTTCCCCGAAGTCGACGACCTGCTGTGCATCCTTGAGAGTAACGACAGCAATTTCTGCATGGTATTGGTACGAGTCATCAGGTTTCAGCCCGAAAGAGCGTATGATCGAATTGCGAAAGTCGCCGCTGTGCTGTGGTGAAGACTTGTCGTTCCACTGCTCAAAGAAGAGATCTGGGTCGAACCTGTAAGAGCCCTCGCATTTGGGAGTGATACGACGCTTCGTCGACGCCATTGTTCCTGTTACAGTTCGTCAATTGGCTGGCTTGCAGGGATGCGATGAGGAAGATGGACGTATGGACAGATGGATAGATGGATAGATGCAGCTATACGATGCAAGGTACGAGGGGAGGGGCAGCAATGGATCGGTGGTCGAGCCGTAAATCCGGGGTCGGCCCTGCCCGAGTCCCTGGAACGTGGCGGCTGGTCCGGGCTGGGATTACCTGCCTTTCCCGGCCTCCGGTAAACATGGCATCCCGCGTAATTACACTATAAGCCTAGCAACCAAAGACCTTGGGACTCGTGGCTTGGAAGGAAGCATCTGAAGTCCCTTTACCAAGAATGTCTTCGTATGTATCCGAACGAAGCATTCGAGGAAGGGCAAAAACGATGTAATTGAAGTATGTCTATGATCCCATACCCGTGGTTCTCGTGGTGTTCACGAACTACGTCTCTTCATCGGCATGGAATGCGTTTCATACTCGGGCCTTTCATGTCGCTTTCATATTTTATCTTCGGTCGATATGTGTGCTCTCCGTTTACGTAGAAGGTGCTTCTAGAGTAGCATCGGCAAGCATCAACAAAGTCGAACACTTCTGTCCCGCTTCCTCAACAAGACGAAACACTCCCTACCTACCGGTGTCCGCGCACTAAGGTCGAGCTTGATGCTGCTGCTGTTTGCAACCACGGTATTTGGTGGACGGCAAAGCAGTAAACAGCCCATGCGATATCACCTTGCACTCAGAGCTTGTAGTCGGTACGTTTCTAACCTTGGCTGTAGAAAAGCTGCAAACCAGGCCGATGACTCGTAGCTCCCACACTTGCTTCATAGTATGCTGGTCATGTCCCCAAGAAAGGGTCGGCCTTGGAGGTTCTCCTGCTGGGGACGTTGACGGTTTAAAAAGAACCTCTTGAAGGAATCATTTCTTTGGCATTGGTCATTCTTTATACACCCTCGCAACTCGAATCAGTTCCATGTATCTCGAGACAGCCAATAATGACTAGTATTGGACATTCAAACAACCGTGGGATATCATTACTCCATCAATAACGCCAGGTAAGGGGACATCATAATTTGTCCCAGAACATGTTGCAATAAAACATAAGATCCATCTTCTTGTCTCGCCCAAGATAGTGCACATCCCCACTCTTTTGGAAAATGACTCTGTTGTGATCACCGGTTGCAGGGTCAACCTCGACGCCCATGCCGAGGTCGCGGTAAATCCGTAGTTTGAGTCTGCAGCATGTTAGTACTGCCATGCACGCGATTTCACCAACGAGAACATACACTGTCTCATTCTCCTCTGGATGTGCGAGCTCTCTCTCAAGTGCCTCGCCGCCTTCCGGGCCCTGTTCCTCAACTTCCTGCAGCGTGCTCTTTAAGCTGTCCAGCTCGGCGCCCATTCTTTCTTCTTCGATTTCCAGATCACTTGCTTGTTTTGCGACTCTAAACTTTTCGGTATCGAGCCGCAATATATTTGAGGCATGGGATGTCGGGTTATGTGACGACACGGTGAGCGAGTGTTGCGAATTGAGGGTCTGCTGTTGTCGAACGAGCTTTTGCAGTTGCGACGAGTGCTGCGATATGATCGAGCTGCGGAAGGTATTGAGATCACTGAGAGCAGAGCCAATGCGTGATATCGCGCTCCGATCAGAATCAATTTTGAAACTTTGGCGGCAGGCCGCGATGAGCTGTCACGGTCAGTAAACAATGTTGAGAGCAGTGTATGGAGTGAGCGTACTGCGGCGGGTTCTTCGTCCAGGAGCATTTTCAAGGGTAACCATATAATGGATGGAGTGTCAATTGAGGCAGGGTATCGTTCCGGGTATGAGGATAGAAGTTGTTCAATCTAATCTTTGGTGTTGTTGGCGTCCCGCGCCGAGACGCTTGATTGTTTGCGCTTAAGCCACACCTCGCGTCTTCCCAGGCAACCATGAATATGTGGATGCACGTGCTTTAAATGGGGACTGTGGCGCAGCGAGCTCAAACGTCACCGGCCAAACTTGCCTGAAACTTGAACCACAAGACTTTATCAGCGCCGTGCGACCATCGCTACTATTCATTGAGCTGTGCTCGCACTGCTAACTCTCTGACACTTCCGTGGAACTGCCAGACCATCCCGACTTGCACACAGCCTTATTGAAATGTCTACATTACCATGTACGTCTTTCCGTATAGTCTAGGCCATACTCTGGTGCTAACATAGTGACAGATGCAGCTGATGCGGAAAGGTGCGTGGAATCCTGTCGGGTCGCCGATACTCTTGCCAACTTGCTGCTATGTTTTGCATATTCCGGCTAACACCATAACGACCTATAGTCCGTTGAAGCCTGAAGAGCTCCAAGTACTGCGTGCGCAATATGAAAAGGAAGGTGATTATGTGGGAATCCAAACAAAGTTCAACTACGCCTGGGTAAGCGACAGCAACTATTCCCACGAAAGTGAAAGCTGAGACATGTTTCAGGGTCTCATCAAATCCAGCAGTCGACCAGATCAACAAGAAGGCGTGCGACTACTCTCCGATATCTTTCGTAATTCCCCTGAACGAAGACGCGAGTGTCTGTACTATCTCGCCTTGGGAAACTACAAGTTGGGAAATTATGCGGAGGCGCGGAGATACAACGATCTACTCATAGATCTAGAGCCGGCAAACTTGCAGGCAGGCAGTCTGAAGGGTCTGATTGATGACAAGGTTGCGAAGGAGGGCCTCGTCGGGGCGGCTATAGTTGGAGGCCTAGCAGTGGCAGCGGGCATAGTTGGAAGCATGCTGTTCAAGAGCGCAAGAAGAAGGTGAAATATGATATGTCCTGTTGGACACCCTGGCATCACAGTTCAGAGGGAGGCGCTTGGAATAATGATCTATGCCAACACTTGTACAAATCGCATGCAGCACATAACTTTTGTTTCGCATGCATGAACCGCAATGCAGCACATACTATGTAAAAACTCATTACTACCCATCGATGTATGTGACCCCTTAATCGCTGATTGTTCTTGTATAGAGTCATACCGAGAGAAGAAGGTAGAACGCGGAGGAAGAGGTTGATGGGTTTCCGGTGCGCTCGGGACACTTGAACAGTTGAACGAGTGAATCAATGGTGGCGGATGAATTATGAATGCAGCGGTCCAGCCACGGCCCTGCAATAACAATGTTCTGAGTCTGAGCCTCAACATTTTCGACCTGACAACGTTGTTTGCAGTGGCCAAGATCTGCTCTCTAATTACTGACTATGTATCACACGCGTGCCAGTATTGTAGGTCTCCACTGTCACCTCCGGCTGCACTAACCACACTCCGGCCAAGTGCGACGGCCGCTCGTTTGTGCGTCATTGGCGTAAACTCCCGCCAGACACCACTCACTCTGGCTATCATATTACCTTCGCAGTGTACGTTCACCTTTCCTTAGCCACTTCACTGCTATCGCATCTGTCTCTTTTACTACTTGTTCCTACTCTACACTTTGGCGCCTGTGATTTACTATTTTTTTTCTGCGCCGTGCGTATCCTTCTTACCTTTTATCTTTATTCCGAGCGTTTGTCAGATCACCTGCATAACGCGCATGACAAGGCAGTTTCTCGAAGCTCTCTACCTACTCCACCCACTCTACTTTGCCAACATCTTGCGAACAGTCCGGTCACGGCCTGGACAAATCTACCACAAACTACTGACAAGCACAATCAACCGTAGTCCTTTCCAACCTCGTTCTTCCTCCTGCTTATCGCCTTCGCACCAGAATCTCCGACCGTCACACTGTCAGTACTGAATATGGACACTTCGGCCCCGGGCCAGGGCCAGAACCCGAATCAAGAGCTGTGCTTCTGCCATTCATGCGAGAACGAATGGTATCGTCACGAATATGGACTGACATGTCCGGAATGTCAGTCTGACTTCACCGAGATAGTACGTCGAACCATTTTGCTTCCACGCTACGGCTCTCGCTTTCGCTTGAAAGATTTCTGACATGCACTCTGTAGGTTGAAGCTGCCCACGACCCGCGTGCAGAATTATTTGCAGATCTTGACCACCATATGGCGGACGAGCACCCGGCACACCCACGTTCGCACACCCGTGATCCGATCCATGGTAACGATGACCACCACCCTTTCCACAATCAGGACACATGGCGCCACGCCCCTGATCCGGAAGAGGAGGACATCAATGGTTGGCGAATAAACCAGACAGGTCCCGACACTTTCTCTATGACGGGCACCTTCACCACTACCACTACGCCGCGCGGAGGAGCAAACAGGGCTCCAGGTGCTCTACAGGGCGGCATCGCAGACAACTTCAGACACATGCTCCAAGGAATACTAGGAAACAACGCAGGGTTAGCCAACACACGCCCTAGCACACAGCAGCAGCCCCCTGACGCTCCTCCCGTACCTGGCCATAGACCTGATCCTTTTTCCCCACCAGATCGAAATGCACCGGGCGGGTTGGGACATCCACACCAGAATATGCAGTCGATATTCGGTGGATTCCAACCTCAGACTACCCAGCAGAGGTTTGGCTCTGGCGGTCAAAGAGTTACTTTCATGGGTAGAGGGCCACATCCGAGGTTCCAGTACACCGCGAATGCGCGGATCTTTCCACGCAACCCAAACGAGGCACAACCTCACGTTGAGCCCGTTGACGAACTTCACGAGTAAGTCATGCATGGTAACTTTGTTCGACTTTTTTGCACTACTGACAAGTTGATAGTATGATTCAGGCTATGCTTGGTCAAGGCATGGGCGGACCACGATTCCCTGGTGAAGTCCCGCCAGGTCAACGTTTTGAACAGCAGCAAAATGCAAACGCATTCCCCGATAATCCTTTATTGGGACTATTAAGTCATTTTCTCGCCGGACCGAGAGGATCAATCGGAGACTATGTTGGTTCTCAACAGGAACTAGATCGGGTTATTTCTCAGCTTATGGAACACAACGCCTCAGGAAGTGCGCCGGGTCCGGCATCAGCAGCAGCCATAGCGGCTCTACCGAAGAAGGAAGTATCCAAGGACATGCTAGGCTCCGAAGGCAAAGCCGAATGTAGCATATGCATGGATGAGGTCAACTTAGGTGAACAAGTGACGATACTGCCCTGTAATCACTGGTTCCATGAACAGTGTGTCGGTGCATGGCTGAGTGAGCATGACACATGTCCCCACTGTAGGAAAGGCATTTCATCTGAGCCTTCAAGCCCGCCCCAAACGCCCGGACGCGCTACTAGTGCTGAGGCTTCACACAGTCAGCGGCTATATCCACCTTCGCCGACCCGAAACGTTCCAGGCACATTTTACGACGATCATGCATCAACAAGCAGCTCTGATGTTCGACATGATTTCCACAGACTACACGAACATCGCCCACAAAACAGTCGCCACTCTAGCCACGGTAGCCACAACAGCAGGAGACAGAGTGCATCTACAATCCTCAACAATAGTCACACCAGCAGTAACGACGGTGGTGGTGGTGGTGGTGGTGGTGGTGGTATAGCTGATCGAATCAGGAGAGGACTATTTGGTAGTAGCAGTTCGCGACGCCAAAGCGGCGGAGCAAACCCGTGATTCAAGTTCGTAGCAACAATGTAGTGAGCGTGTAGCGTGTCACGAACACATATTGACATACATTTGGTTAGGTTATATAGAGCGAGGCTATTGGCGTTGGGGCGTCAGCAGAAGCTGTATTTTTACCAGACACATCGTTACCTGGATATGCCTAACTCGTGCTAAATATCATGAATACTGATCACCACGCTAAGCTGTTTAAAGATGGATATTAGTGAAATGACTATCTATGTAGGTGAAGATTTGGACATTATAGTTCAAAATCGTAGTTTTGCAAGTAATGATACACTGCCATCCTTTTGGTGGCCACTTTCTGCGCGGCCTTTGTTCATGGCTTGTGACTCCATCATATATACCTTAGCATTTTCAACGGATAGACTATAATTCCGGCGATTGCAGTAAGGCCAGAGAATACAATCAACGGGCCATACCCACTTCCATATCCACCTATGGCATGTCCACGCCACGGCGCACCCTTCACCAACGCTTCGCTCAAAGGTCCAGATATAAGATTTCCTATTCCGCGACCTAGCAATAGGCATCCCATCAATGAGATTGGGTCTCCGGGGCCATAGCCCGCAGCCTCGCCCTTTTGCGTGACTGTCTGCATGATGCCAGAGTAGATGCTTGTATAACCACCAGCGAAGAGGCCATACAGTATCGCGAAGACGTATAGCTGAGGTAGCTTTGTCGTCAGACCCCAGATGAGGAGCACCGAGACACTAGTACCGACCGCAGAGATGAAAACGCACATAGTTGTGGAGAGCTTGTCAGACATGAAGCCCATAATCACACATCCGAGAGTGGCACAGATGTTGAGCACCATAAGCGTCAACGCAGACAAGAAGTTCGGCGCCCCGAACTGTTCGCTCGCATACGACGGGAGGTAGATGCTTGGGAGGAAGTATCCCGTGGCGTGTAGCACATTGATAAGCCAATAACACACAAACGTGCTCGAGAAAATGTATCGGAGATTGAGCGGCTGCACCTTCGACGCCATCGACTGCGGTATCCTGGGTCGAACGAAGAATGCGAATGGAGCAGTGAGCGCGAAGGTGACACCGGCCCAGATCCGTAATGTCGTCCGAAAGCCGAGTTTGTCGAGCATGACTTCGAGCACGAGGGGGATCACTACACCTCCGACGCCTGCGGCGCTCCATGCGATGCCGTACGCCAGCCCTTTGCGTTTGTCGAACCATTCGTCGATGTATACGATGCAGGGCGAGTACGCGAGACAGCCGCCGACGCCGAAGAGGACGCCTTGGACGCCGATGAGCTGGTTGACGGTGTTGCATAGAGAGGCAAGGCCCAGGGACAGAGTCGCGAGGATGATTCCAAAGAGGGAGAACCAGCGGGACAAGCGAGGGAAATGGCGAAGGAGCGGCGTGACGAAAGGTGTAGCAAAGTACAGGATACCCTGTCCTCGTCAATTGATACGAACGAATATTCTCGCAATCCAAGTAACATACCTGGGTAGTGGTTCCAATCACGGCAATGCTTCCTTGACCTGCGAAGGGCTCATGACGGCTATAGTGGTCCTGGAAGATACCGAAGCTGAATGCGAAGCCGTATATCATGGCTTCGAAAACCCAACATGCGCTCAGGAATAGCCATGCTTGCTTGCCGGTGTCGGCAGGCGGGATGTCTGCTTCAGTTTTTGGATGGTGGAAGAGAGAAGTACGTTCGGTGTGTTCTTCCCGCCGGCCACTCGCATTGGGGGTTGCTCGACTTAAGCCGTCATCGAGGGTGCCAAAATTCCGAGCCATCGTCGCTGGTTCAAGCCGTGACAGGTATGATACAAGGTGGACACGCTAAACAAGTCAAATTCGTCGTCGTGAGGTGTGTCGAAGATTTAAGGTTCGAAGAGGTAGGGACGAGGGATGCGGCGCTGAGCAGCGGCGCCGCCAAATTAGGTTCCCGTTCTTTTTTGAACCGGAGACATGATGCAATATATTGGCCTATGCGCGGATAATGTAGGATAACCCTGAACAGGATGAGTTTTGGACGTAATCATGACCTTGGAAAAGTCTTGGATTTTGCGCCCAGCGTTGTACATGTCTGTGCAACGAGAGAGCGTCGTCTCTAATGTAACCTCGTCGTCGCCCTTAGTCCGGCACTAGAGCATTCAGTTTGAATGTCTCATGTCTCATGTCTCATGCTAAGTGTTCGTCGAGTGTAGGCTAGCGTGACGATCAAGTGGAAGCTAACGTGGCGATCGAGTGTTCGCATGTTTGCTTTTTTGACGGGGGCTCGGAGTACCTGATGAGCCTTACTATCTGACCCTTCACTTCTCGCCCCGGTGCTACATATACGCGTCCAGCCGCATGATTACCATAGTAACAGCATAAGCCACCGCCACCACATGTGCAGAACGTGCTGATTCCAGGAGTTGGGATCAATCAACCGGACAGATTCTACCAATACCGATAGGTCCTGTTTCAAAACAAAAGACGTGAGTGTAATATTTTCATGCAGTAGGACGACCTATCAATCTCATTCTTCGGAGTCTTATGTTGTTATGTTGTTACCAACACATCCAACAAATGTTGTTCAAGCATTGTTCATACCCGCATCTTACTTGCATCGATGGATTTCCTTGATCTGAAACCTCTTCCTTTCCAAGATCTCAGGGGTCGGAGCGGGTGGGGGCACAATTGTTTTAACGACGGTAGACCCACTTCAGGGTCAAACCCCAGCCGCAGTCACGTTTGCCTGGACAAAGACTCTAGAAGCACACTTGAACCACGAGCCGAAGTGACGAGTCAGTTGTGTTCGGCAGCCAAGGACGTAAGGATTCATCACAACGCTACATCGACCAAAGTGGAAAGTGGTCACGTGGTGTTTATTTAAAGATCAGTCATACCTGTTCTATGGAAACCTTGGAACATTTTCGGCGAGTACTCATTGCGCTCAGACGGTTCTCAATGACTCAGCAAGTACGCGGCTACCGTCCTGTATAAGTCCTCACTTCATCATCAATCAGTAATACATGATGGCTGTACGATGGGCATGGTATTGCAGCGCAGTCATCTCCTTATACTTGGACGTGGTCCCTTCCGGCACAAAGAGTGGGATCGGGCCTGCAGAAGTCGCTCGATTCGCCTTCAAAAAGAAAGCGACCGAGTAACGCTCTGGAAACACCTCACCCTTGACGTCGCTTGGAACGGTCACTTGATGTAGCCCGGCCTGCACTCTCCCATTTGTCCATCTCTCGAGTGTATCACCCACGTTGATAAGCAGCTCGGTCTTGTCTACCAACGGCACCGGTAAGTAGCCACCCGGTACATTCTTGTCCTCGATCTCCAGCCCACCACTCGTGCCCTGTGCCAGCAACGTCAGAATGCCAAAATCTGTGTGTGGCCAGATCGGCATGAGCTTGCCGTCCGCCAGCTTGGACAGCGGTGTCTCTGGATAGTGGATCATGCGAATCTCGCTCGCATGGCCTTCGCAGCGGTCCACAAGGGCGTCTTTGGGCAACTCCATGGCTACCTCGAGTGCTCGCATCAGGTCGAGTGATAGCTGCTGCCCTTTTTCGAAGTATTTCTCCATCCACGATTGAAACCCGGGGGCTGCAGAGTTGGAGGGGTAGACGTTGGGGAACTCTGGGTCGCCGACAGGGCCCATGTCGAAGTGCTCCTGAAGGGCATCACGTGAGCCTGTGAAGTCACAGAATTTTCGTTTGATACCATACCTTCAAGTCTGTGCGGCCTACGTTGTCGACCATGTCCATACTGATGGTAGTGTCGTTGATCTCTCGCGTCCCAGGTAAGTTCAATGTGGCTGTCGATTCAGCACCAGGGTGACTCCATCCTCGTTGAGGCTTGGGACCCTTCACATTCGCGAACTTCTCCTTTTCCTCTTTCGGTAGAGTGAACATAGAAGCGCTCTATGGCTCGTCAACATTTTCTCCACAATAAGTCTATGTTCGAGACTAGACGTACCTGCTTGAACAACATGGTCATATCCTCCTCAGTCAGGCCATGGTTGACAAGCTTGACGAAGCCGGCATCTGTCAGGCCCTGAAGAAATTGGTTGGAAAACTCTCGCTGCTCCGACTTGGTACCATGGAATTTGGCCATGTCCAGCGTCAAAAGATCCATGTTGATCATGTTTGCGTTGTTATGTGAGAGGATGGCTCTCACGGCGTGTGGAATGGGGAAGTGGTATCAAGACCCTGTCTGTGAATATCGATCGAGGACAATGCAGTTGTGGTAACCAGGTCTCTTAAGGTATATGTAGGTACGTATATAGTGGCTCCATGAAGCGCAGGCTTCGCTGTGGCATAAAGCATGTATGCTACTCCGCTTTAGCACACCGGCCTTGCATCCGATGTTCAACAGTATGTAAGTCGGATGTCCGAGCCTTGTCGTTTGTTCATGTAGCTGGTGAGTTTACCCCGCACCGATATGCACCTCTTCACAGTGCAGCCGATGGTCGTGTATTCACAGTGCAGCCGATATGCATGTATCTACAATGCAGCTTATCTGCATATATCTACAATGCAGTCGATGTACACGTATTTGCAATACAGCTGATATGCATGTATTCACAGTGCACTTCATGCTCGGAGCTAGATGCATAGGGGCCACATCAGAACAACACACTGTTCAGTCATTCGTTGCTCAACACTCTAGCAAGTTTGGTGTCATGCTTAGAATAGATCTAAAACTTATCCGAACGAGTAATACACTCTTCGCTTGGCACTCTGGCAAATTCATTGTCATACTTGGAATTGGATCTATGAGGCTTCTAAGCAAGTAAGGTTAATTGATTACTCAGTGTCAAACTACACGCCTTCAACGAGAAAAGATCATTATGAACCAGACGACTACGCTTCCGAACAAACAGAGCAAAATACTCGTCCTCTCCCAAGGTCGTACTACGTATTGGAAAAAATCAAAGACACTCTTGCTCCTGTTTCCGATCATATTACAACATTGTTTCAACATCATGACTCAGGGGAGTTCGTCTTCTTGAGTACAGCCTTGAAGAACTCACAGAGTCTTTCGAAAGCTTGCTCGCTAATCTGATAGTGGAAGCAGATACGCCCATACAATGGTGCTCCTATCTTCAGTCCGAATTGACTTGACATAGGGTAGAAATCCTCATCTCTCAGACCAGAGGCTTCAAGATCGAACCAGATTATGTTTGTTTCTGTGGGTAATTGAAGCTTTCCGCCGTGCTCTTCCCAAACAGACGAAGCATATCTGGCCTTTTCTTGTGCGGATCTCAACAAACCACCAAGAAATACTGTTTCTATTGCTACTCTTGCTGGCGCAGCAATCACACCAGAACTCCGAGTGCTACCACCCAGAAGCTTGCGACCCCACTTTGCACGTTTGATGAATGCAGAACTCCCGGTGACAATGCTGCCAAGTGGAGCACCGAGTCCTTTTGTAAAGCACATCTGGATACTATCGAAACACTCTCCCATGTCACGCAGTGTGCAGGCTCCAGCAGCGACTGCTTCCCACACTCGAGCGCCGTCTAAATGCATATGAATAGGAGGCGTCTGAGCACGAGCCCATTTCGAGATGGCACGAATATCAGACAGAGGGAATATCGTCCCCCAAAGAGTATTTTCTAAGCTTATTACCCGAGTAGGACAGTCGTATACGCTTTCGGTGATGGTGGCGTGTTTCTTGACATCGGCCAAAGTGAGATGATGGCCGTTGGATGGAACGACTTGCTTGATCATGGCGCCACAGACACTTGAAGGCCCCCCGCCTTCTAGAATGATAATGTGCCCACGATGATCGGCCAAAATTGAATGAGGCGGGCTGGTGAGAGCAGACCGGAGAGCCACTTGATTTCCCATGGTCCCTGACATGACCAGAAGAGATGCCTCATGGCCCACGAGGCCAGCAACGTATTCCTGGAACGAGTTCGTTGTTTCGTCCTCATCCATATCGCCATCACCTAGCGTTGTAGCGCTTATAGCAGCTAGCATTGGTAATGTAGGAATGGTAACAAAGTCGGATCGGAAATCATTGGAAGATCTGTCGCTCCGTGCCCACGCAAGATGCTGGAGACACTTCATATCTTCAGTAAGCCCAGAGATCTTTGAATCATCGTTGTGAGTCTTTGATGGGACAAAACGCGTGGGAGTAGACACGTCCTGCGCCTTCTCTGGGTCAATTAAAGATGGTGCCATAGTTTCTCGATGGTCACAAGTCTTCGAATAGAGGCAGAAGCTCGCCCTAAGAGGGACTTTGGACAAAACATGAGGATTCAGAACTCGTGAGAAGACTCGTAAACATGTAGCTGCTCTTTGGACGAATTCCTTCCATCCAGAGCAGGAGGTGAGTAAGCTGCGCAGTGTTGAGTAAGACCGGACCTGGTCGGAGCGGGGCCTGCTAGTGATATCGGAGCGGGGCATGCACAAAAAATCGGGGTGCATGTTGTGTTTTAGACACCCGTACGCATGTAGGTTATGAAGCCGTCGTATAGAGTAGTGAGAATCATGTCCGGTTACCGTAAAGGGGGATCCGTAACTTGCTTAGAACCTAATTATCTTGGCGTCAGAACATGGTGCTACGTTGGCCTCATGAACATAGTAAAATTATGCGAGGCAGTGTACGCAAATCATGTAGTGTCATTACCATTGTTGACAAGAAGATAATCAGCAGCGACTTGATCCGAACTAGGATTCATGACCAAGTCCCTGATAGGTCCAGTTGAGTACTGAACGCAAGCCACCGGCCGTCTAGAGCGATAACAAGAAAAGGGGACGTGAATCTTGACGATCAGGTACAAACGTGGTAGTATCATGTGAAGTTGCATGCAAGCATACGTGAAAACATCCCAGGTCATGTTTGAGAAAGCATTCAGGGCTCTCGGGTCTGTGCCACCAAGTCCGCCAAACGTGCGTCCGATTCAATGTTTGGAATCGGACGTCGAATCAAGTCAAAAGTATGACGAATTCCGGTTATCGAAAAAGGTCTGAATCCCAGAACGTTTTCCGTACACTCCTACCAGGCACACCAGTTGTCGCGGCGATCAAGAAAAGATGAGCTTTACATCTGCTGCCCATCATGACTTCAACAACTTGACCGATGACAGTACGAAGCTCGGCCACTGCCTACCACATCTCCTTGAGCATGTTGCAGAAACATATCTCACAAATACTGCCGTCATATGTGGATCGAGAGAATTGACCTATGGAGAACTCAATCGAAGCGCAAACGTTTTAGCTGCGGTGCTAAGAAATCGAGGCATCGGTCGCGGTGACTTGGTTGGGATTGCACTGGACCGCTCACTTGATTTGGTAGTAGTGTTGATTGCTGTGTTAAAGTCTGGCGCTGCATATTTGCCTATCGATCCGTCGTTTCCTACGGAACGAATCCGCCATATCCTTGAGGATGCCGAACCGAAGATCGTCGTTGTCGGAGACGCAACACGAGACATCTCACAGACATGGGGTTACGCACGCCTAGATCTCGATGAAATCAGAGAAAGCAACGAGAAACTTGATGACAAGCCATTCGATGCCGACGCAGGACTGAGCGCGGAAGATTTGGCATACGTCATCTACACTTCTGGTTCTACTGGAAAACCGAAAGGCGTGGAGATTAGCCATGGTGCTCTTTCGAATCTGTTGCTTAGCATGAAAGAAGAGCCTGGCTGTGACGACACAGATCGACTGCTTGCCATTACGACCATCTCGTTTGACATTGCTGCCCTGGAGCTATTTGTTCCGTTGCTGAGTGGTGGAACAACAGTGTTGGCTATGACACATGAGACTAGACTTCCTGAATCGATTATGGCCCTTATACAACGGCACAGTATTACGATGATGCAAGCTACACCTGCAACTTGGCAAATGCTTCTGGACTTTGGCTGGAAGGGGGACCCTCGTCTCAGCAAGATCCTCTGCGGTGGAGAAAAACTGAGTACCCGCTTGGCACGACGAATGCTTCCATGTGCGGAGGTTGTGTGGAATCTTTACGGTCCAACCGAAGCGACTGGTATGAGACCTTTCTAGCCTTTCGTTTGTTTTGTCTTGCTCACAATTATAGTTTGGGCGAGCGCCTGGAAAGTGTCACCAGACGAAGATGTTGTTATTGGCCGGCCAGTATCAAACTACAAGCTATATGTGCTCGATGCCGAGCTCGCCGTAGTCCCGGCTGGCACAGATGGTGAGCTTTACATAGGAGGCGCCGGGCTGGCAAGAGGATATCGAAACAAGTCAGAGCTCAC
Organism: Pseudovirgaria hyperparasitica; assembly: GCF_010093815.1. Lineage (NCBI taxonomy): Eukaryota > Fungi > Ascomycota > Dothideomycetes > Acrospermales > Acrospermaceae > Pseudovirgaria > Pseudovirgaria hyperparasitica. The sequence continues at coordinate 2,329,666 of NW_022985550.1, forward strand.
GAGAACGAAATTTATTCATAACCCTTTCCATGAAGGTCTGATGTACCGAAGTGGCGATTTAGCTCGTTATGACGACCAGTTTAGAATCACGGTGGTAGGCCGTGCGGATGGCCAAGTCAAAATTCGCGGTCATCGAATTGAGCTGGGTGATATTGAGGCTACGCTGAGTGAGCATCCGATGATCTCGGATGTGGTCGTCGTGAGTAAAGACGAGCGACTCATCGCTTACTACATCGCAAATTCTAGTGGAAGGAATCAAACTTCAAAGCTCGACAGCATGCTTCGATCATGGTTGACGGAGCGCCTCCCTGTGTACTCAGTGCCAGCATTCTTCGTAGTATTGGATGCCTTCCCAATGACGCTCAATAATAAGGTCGACAGAAACTCGTTACCAGATCCAGCGCACGCACTTCAGCCTGTATTCACCAGGGAGATAACGAGTGTAGAGTCAAGCGTTAGGCTCATCTGGTCGAAGGTCTTGGGCCATGATCAGATCGGCCCATCAGACAATTTCTTTGAAGTTGGTGGGAACTCTGTACTCGTAGTACAAGTCCAGAAGGAGTTGGAGAAACATTTCGCGAGGCGTATATCCTCGGCTTTGATGTTTGAGCATTTTACTCTTGAGGCTCTGTCAACATATCTAGAGACAACCACCGCAGCAGACAGTTCGCCTACGAAGAGTAATAATCTCCAGGACTTGGAGAAACCCTGTAGAACAAACAATATTCACACCAGAAAACCCTCTCAGCGGCATCCAGATGGAGATGAAGAGGCAATTGCAGTGGTTGGAATGTCATGCCGGCTCCCAGGAAATGTTTCTACTCCCCAGCAATATTGGGACATTCTCGAGTCTGGTGCCGATGTTATCTCGGAGGTGCCGCGAGATCGATGGGACGCCGACGCAATTTACAGTGAGGACCCTGACGCCAAAGGGAAGTCTTACTGCCGCCGAGGTGGCTTTCTATCCTCGGTCGACCATTTCGATGCGTCGTTCTTTGGCATATCGCCGAGAGAGGCAACAATGATGGACCCAGCACAGCGCATAATGCTTGAAACCAGCTGGGAAAGCTTTGAGCGGGCTGGTTATACGATTGAAAGCCTACGCGGAAGCCAAACAGGGGTCTATATAGGTACATGCAATATCTCTGCACATACGACTGCGCCGCCTGGAGAGAGACTGGACGGCTACAACGTGACGGGTACCTCATCTGGAACCATGTCCGGACGAATCTCGTACAGTCTTGGGCTTGAAGGTCCAAGTATGACAATCGACACCGCCTGTGCCAGTTCTCTGGTCACAACGCATTTGGCTTGCAACGCACTTCGTGCTGGTGAATGCGATGTTGCATTGTCTGGCGGAATTACACTCCTCCTAAACCCTGGTATGCACATTGAGTTCAGTAGACTTCAGGGAATATCAAGAGATGGGCGGTGCAGGGCATTTGCGAAAGACTCTGGCGGGACAGGGTGGGCTGAAGGTTGCACCTGTGTCGTGTTGAAGAGATTGCGCGACGTTAAACCTGGCGAGACCGTACATGCGCTCATTAAGGGGTCTGCAGTGAACCACGCGGGCCGAAGTGCTGCCGGATTGACCGTGCCGAGTGGGTCTGCCCAACAGTCCTTGATCCGTACCGCGTTGGCTTCCTCACAACTGGCCACTGATGATATCGACTATATCGAGACCCATGGCACAGGTACGAAACTTGGAGATCCTATTGAGGGGGGGTCGCTCGCAGCGGTGTTTGGCGGACGCAGACAGCCAGAGGGGCTTGGCGTACAGTCGAAAAGCCTCCCCCTATACATCGGATCGTGAGTAGAGATGTCGTACAGACCTCGACTTCCATAACTAACAGAACTAGTGTCAAAAGCCAAATAGGCCATACTCAAGCAGCAGCGGGTCTAGCCGGACTGCTCAAAGTTGTTTTGGCATTGAAAAATGGCAGAATTCCGCGAACTTTACATGCTACAGAGCCCTCTTTAGAGATAGATTGGCAGAGTGCGAATATGGAGTTAATCCAGCAACCTAAGTCGTGGCCCGAACAGACTGGCCGACCTCGACGGGCTGGCGTAAGTGCGTTCGGCATCGGTGGAACCAATGCACACGTGATCGTAGAGGAATGTCCTTCGACAAGAGAACCACAGTCGGACGTGGTATCAGCAACCGACTTTCCATTCCTATTATCTGCCCATTCAGAAAATACACTCATTGAACAGGCCGCAAAACTTGCACGCCACCTTGAGAGCACCAGCGACTTTGATAGTGCTCGCCTCAGCTATTCACTGGCTACCACTCGGACTCATTTTCAGCGGCGAATTGCCATTCTGGCGAAGGACAAACCCACACTAATCAAAGAACTTCGTTCTGTCTCAAATTCAGCTGTTTCCACAACTACCAGTCAAAGGCCGTGCGTAGCAATGCTCTTCGCAGGGCAGGGAAGCCAGTATCTGGGCATGGGTAGGAACCTTTACCAAGTATATCCTGTATATCGAAATGCCATGGACCAAGTCTTATCACATTTCACCTCATTAGACGAAGGTAAATCGCTAAGAGAAGTCATGGAGGCCGTCCCAGGTAGCGATGACTCTCTACTCATAGATCGTACTAGCTTCGCACAGCCAGCCCTTTTCGCGCTAGAAGTAGCTCTATGGGAGCTTTGGAAGAGCTGGGGAGTACAGACAAAGCTGGCTATTGGTCACAGTGTCGGCGAGCTTTCGGCTGCTTACTGTGCTGGCGTCTGGAATCTAGCGGATGCCTGTCGTCTCGTTGCTGCGAGAGGACGACTGATGCAGGCTGTTCCTACTCGAGGCAGTATGGTCTCTCTTGAGGCTAGTGTTACAGAGGTATCAACAGCAATCGTTGAGGCGGGTGTGGATGGCTTGGTGAGCATCGCAGGCCATAATACTCCCACGCAGACTGTGGCTTCCGGGGATTCGGACGCCATCAAAACCTTAATTACCTACCTCAGTACGTACGACCGCACTGTGAAGATAAAGCTACTTCCGGTCTCACACGCCTTCCACTCGCACCACATTGATAGCATACTGGGAGACTATCAAGCGGTTCTCGATACTATGCGGTTCTCTTCACCCACGATACCAATCGTGAGCACACTGACAGGCAAGCTAGCTCAGCCAGGCCAACTCGAAAGCCCCAGCTATTGGGTAGCGCAGGCGCGTAGAGCTGTTTGTTTTGTTGAAGGAATGCAAACACTGAGTCAGGAGGGCGCCAATATCTTCATTGAAATGGGACCGCAATCAACTCTGACCGGGATGGGAGCAGCTTGTCTTTCCTCCGACGATTCTCTTGCCTGGCTACCATCGCTAGCAAAGAGTGGCAGGTCAGTGATACAGCATACAGTTACACAACTACATGTGCGAAGAGTTTCTATATATTGGCATGAGTATTTTGGATCGTTTGGTCGCTTTCAACCCGTGGAGTTGCCAACATATGCATTTCAGCGAGACTACTTCATTCCTTTGCGGAATCAGGGGAGGGAATTCTCCAAGCAGGACAACAACGCAAACGACCGAAGGCAACAGCAACGTACTAAACATGATACAATGGTTACAGACCGCTTTGCCTTTGAAGTTTCATGGCAACAACGAAATCAGGAGCCGATAACTCCTCAAATTGGACTAGGAGGCAAAGGCTGCTCATGGGGGTTATTATGTGGCCCTTGCATGGACGGTGAACAACCTATAATGCCCCTGAAGCTAGCGTTATCACTGATGGGTATACAACTACTACCAGTGGCGAACATTTGCGAGGCTCAAACTCTACAGATTGATGGATTATTGTGTTTTTGGAATTCCGGAACAAACTTGCCTAAAGCTCAGGTCCCCGACCATGTTCAGAAGTTGACCTCGGCTGGACTGCTACAGCTACAGGATGCAGTCCGCCTGCAGTTTCAGCCATGGATAGTCTGGGTCACACAGAACGCAATAGGAGCTGGTGCTGAGGATGATGGAGTCTCGGGACTTGCGGCGAGCCCACTATGGGGACTCATGCGCACTGCTCGAAATGAGCATCCCGAGCTGCGTATGCGTCTAATCGATCTCGACGTAAATCCCCACGATTTTACAAATTCGATTGGGTCTACGCTGAACAGTATGCTCAATTGTAATGCAGAGCCAGAATGTGCCATGCGACAGGGAAGGATTCTCGTCCCCCGACTGCAGCGGATCGACAAGAGCTCAATAAATCTACAGCCAGATCATGAAATTACGCTTCAAGATGGAGCAGTGCTAATCACAGGTGGTCTCGGTGTTCTCGGTCGTCACGTCGCCCGGTATCTGGTGCAGGTACATCACATTCGACATCTCATCTTGACCTCGCGTCGTGGGATGGAAGCCAATAATGCATGCGCAACAATTGAGGAATTGACTGGACTTGGCGCGCAAGTCGCCGTAGTAGCATGCGAAATGGGCGATCCAGAAAGTGTGAAGCTACTTCTGGCCAGCTTTAATGACGCTGACTGCCCTCTACGTGGTGTTATCCACGCAGCTGGCGCACAAGACAACGGCGTCTTCACAGCGCTGACACCACAGCGATGTACCACGACATTTGCACCCAAGGTTTCGGGGGCTTGGTATCTTCATGAGCTTACTCAGGCTATGCATTTAGATTTCTTTGTAATGTTTTCATCTATATCTGGGATCATGGGTATGGAGGGCCACGCAAATTACGCGGCGGCTAACACGTTCCTTGATGCACTCGCACATCTTCGTCGTGGAAAGGGCCAACCAGCAAGTTCTATCGCCTTCGGTCCATGGACAGGGGACGGTATGGCATCCAAAATCATCGACTCGACACGTGTGCGTCTTATCCAATCTGGACTCAATATGCTTGCACCCGAAGATGGATTGGAACTGCTGGCCCAGGCGATATCGAAGCGGCGTACGCTGACTGTTGCTGCCGCGTTAGACCTGGATCGACTACAGAGCTATCACGAAGACCGAGGTAACATACCGGGGCTACTACGCTCATTATTGCAACAGGGAGAGAAGAAGACTGTTGACCAAAGCCGGACCTTCAGTCAAACTATAGCCCAGGCCGCTCGCCAGGAGCGACCTCACATTACACTGAGCATAGTACAAGAGACTGTTGCGAGTGCACTGGGCTTCACTCTACCATCCCAGGTTGATATGGAAGCCACTCTGCAAGACATTGGAATTGATTCGCTCACCGCAGTTCTTATTCGCAACCGACTGGCAAAGCTAACGGGCTTGAGTTTACCTGCCAGGTTTGTATTCCAGCACCCTAATTTAAGAGCGCTCAGCAATTTTCTGCTTTCCGAGCTAGAAGAAGAAAATTCCTCTGCATCTTCGCTGGACAATTCTACACCGAATACGACCCCATCCTCGTCACAGCTATGGCTCGACGTGGAGCCAATGAAACGAGGCTGCCTTGATGCTACTTTCACGTTTGGCAGCAAAGTCTCTACACCCCCGGAAACGGTATTTTTGACGGGGGCCACTGGCTTCGTGGGCGCGTTCATACTCCACGAGTTGCTGGAGCTTGGTGTGGAGGTCCATTGCCTGGTCCGCGCTGATGATGAGGCTCAGGGACTACAACGTTTGCTCAGCACTCTGTCAAATTATAGTTTGTGGAACGACAAACACAGCTCGTTACTCCATCCTATCATTGGCGACATGGCATTACCTCTTTTTGGGCTCACTGAAGACAAGTTTGCCGAGTTAGCAGATAGTGTTGATTCGATATGTCACTCTTCAGCATATTGCAATTGGATGGCTGACATAGGAGAGTATTTCGGCCCCAACATTGTCAGTGCCCATGAGGTTCTACGGCTGGCAGCACACGGGCGCGGGAAGGCTGTGCACATGATCTCCACGATGTCTACAATACCGAAGTATCTAGGCTACGATATTAGAGAGGACGATCCAGAGTTCGGATATGCAACTTCCAAATATACCGCGGAGAGACTTATGGTAGCTGGGCGTTGGCGAGGTGCAAAAGTATCCATCTACCGCCTACCTTTCGTTTCTGCATCGACTGCAACCGGACATTTCCGTCTTGACCAGAAGGACTTTTTACACAACCTCATTTCTGGATGTTTGGAGATGAGCATGTTCCCCGAAATTGACGCTGACTTGTCGTCTATCATACCAGTCGACTATGTCTCCAGAACTGTCGCCAGCATCATGATGAGAGATACACATCGGATTGGGCAAGACTTCAATTTCACGAATGGCAGTGCTCTCAGTTTTAACCAGTTCTTCACTTTCATTATCGGCAATAGCCCTGGGATCGAGATTGTTCCATTTTCGACATGGCGGAGCCATGCCTTGCGAGAAGCTGCCTCAAACACGTCAAGTCTCATAGCTCGGATCGTTCCTTTGCTTGAAGATGTCACTGATGATAAGGGGGCCTCGGCTATGGTTTCCGGTCATCCAGTGATCGAGCCGATTCTAGGAGTGAACGATTTTCCGGTGCCAATGGTTACTGAAGAATCTGCATCGAGATACGCAAAGCAAATCAGAAGTTCTCGGAAGCATTTCTGTGCCTATTGATCATGACAGACATTGTTATATATAGATATAAAAAAGGTTCATAGACATGGACGTCCAAATCTTCAAAGATGTCGCATAAGATCAAACTGTATGGCTTAGACCGCCTTGGTTATCGTGGTCACTTGGCACACTGAGTATTTCTTCCTTGTCATTTTTCAGCCTGTGGACATGGTGAATTCGAAGTACACTCAGAAAATAGCATTTCTTGCTCCCTCAGGGCTCTCAGGACTCCAGTATTTGCCTCATATTCATAGCCATCTGAGCATTAAGTCGTTAGGAGCTGGGAGTATCTAATAGAGCGTTAATTAAGCCATTCATAATGCAGCATAATGTTTTGCTGATCTGTAATTGCTCATGGCCCGCAATCTCGAATACCGCTCACATTGGAGTTGATACTCTTGTTATACTTATTTTGTTTAATTTATTGACACTATCAATACTGTTGCAATCCTACCTCGCTCCAGTCATATCTGTTGGTCCTCATTGGCTACCTAGGTCAACGTATATTAGTGTATTCAGCAAGCTTCTAGGAGAGTAGAGGACAACCTAACGTTCAATTCTTAACGTGCGCGATAATTCCAACAGTACATGAGAGTACCGCACTCTATGGATCTGTACGAGGACCTCCGTGTGCAGGAAGACTGCAGACGAGATGTAACTAACCGCTTGTAGTGAGACATTGGTCCACGTATCAGGAGGTTACTCCGGGAGCTAGCCGCATTATTAGTGCTTCAAATTGAAGACGTTGTACAAGTCCTCCGTCCAAAGGCCAGCTTCAGAACGTGTTGCAATGGGCAGCATCCGTTCTATCTTGACCATGAAGCTTTCATGTCCGTAAACATTGGATATCCATCTATCTTCCAGTATCCACATAAAATAAGTTCATCGGAGTGCAGTGAGCCATGAAACACTCTAGTACATAGTATTTACCGCGGACTAAACAATCATTTGCATCTCGTGGAATGTGTTCCACTCTAAGCACGCAGTAGAGCCATATGTGTGATTGAATCGCTCAGGATTAACAGAATTGGCTACATGTTAGTATGGCTCCGACAGGACAGTACGGACACAGGATACATAACCCCCTTGTCAGGCAGTCGCCTAGTTGCTTTGAGTCCAGCTATGAACTAAACTATGGCTTTATGCAGTAACTATTTGGCGTCATGCAGTGGTTCTTTCGCGCTATGCAGGTCCCCGCTTACACACAGTAATTAGAATTTCCCAACACTCCTAGCGTTAGTAATCCCTCAGCTGAGGAGTACTGATATGGTTATGTTAGTGCACCCGCTTTTATGATCTAGCTAGTACCACTTTCTACGAAGCTCGAGCCTAAGGAGACGAGACTATAGACCGTGATCCTCGGCGATGCAATGCTCAAACCAATATACAACCACGCACAATGACCTTCGTTCAGAAGAATTTGGCCGGCGATCAGCATGTGATAGGTGTCGAAGGATGAAGACACGCTGCGAGCGACCGCAATACGGTGACAAGACACAGCTGCAACAATGCCGCCGGTGTATACAAGCTCAAACGAACTGTATCACCACTGTCGAGTCGCAATTACTTCCAGGAATGATGCCAGATGAGCGAACACAACGCTACAAACGTCCTCGAACACCTTCTTTTGAGTCAATAGACACCGATCATCGGAATGAGTATACTGGAGCTTTTGGAGAGCAACAGCAAGACTTTTTCCTAGATGGATTCCTTGCACGATCTATAGCTGAGAGCACACCGTATACTCAATCAAGTGGGACAAATTCTGATCAAAACATTTTACCACCATCCCGTACGGATCTACAATGGCTCGAGTTCGGGCACGATTTCGGCCTAGAAGAAAACCCGATTCCTGATAATCTAGCATTCCTTAGCAAAGTGGTTTCTCATGAGAGTAAGGAAGGCTTAACAAATGGAGACAATCCGGAAACCGCGGTGCCAATGGTGAACACAAATGAGACCGTCTCAGCAACAGAGAATGACTGTGGAATACCCCAGTGCAACAGACTGGTTGACCTGAGATCTGAATCTGAGCTGTCAAACCAAAGCGTAACAAGAGTACTACTAGAGTTCAATCACAAAATCTCTTCAAGTTTACAGTACGATAACAACACGTCTCGGATTCACGATTGTATGGCCACGACTTTGGGACATTCCAAGAAATTTGTCGAGTTACTGAACAGAATCGTCCCGCATGAGCAAGCTATCGATATCACGGTCACTCCTAAGGATGCAACAGGCGAACTGCCAATACGAAGTAAACAAATCGACATAGAAATTGCATTGCAAATTCTATCCTGCCACACGAGTATGCACATCATGTACGAGAAACTGTACAAGTCTCTTGTTGATCACGACTTTCAGCTAAAAGAAGCAACCATACTGCCAGCGCTACAACTCGAGGGCCTGCAAGCACTGAGCTCTGATATGCGTAGTCACATGCTGGTACAAATCTGTATGCTGACTTTGGCAGAGATTCAGGCCAAGATGAATTCAATAAGACGCAGTGGGTCACTGACGCCCATAGCAGCAAGGACCTTCGAAAGTGTGCTTGGGACAGACGCAAGTGAGCCATGGCGTCCGAGGGTCGGGGTGAAATGCGTCGCGGACGAGTTCCGAGATTTGCTTAGAAAAAAATGATTTCTTGCTCTATGAAAGCGCGTCAGATACACCGCCAGTTTTCAACATGGGTGCATATCTCATTAATGCATAACTGTGTGTTCATAAAGGCTACTACACTATCACTAGAAATTTAAACGTTGAGACCAAGAACTATAAGCGATTCAAGACCTATTCACCGTTGCTTTCTAATTTCTCCTCGGCTCTTTGAACGGCTGGACGATAACAAGCAACCTTGTAAAGGAATAGTACTGTAGATGGATGTGACCCAATAGTTACGACAAGCGGTGTGTAGCGCCATAAGCGGCACAAGCTGACGTTTGTGTTGGCCTTGGATGACGCGTTGAAAATTTCTTGGAATGCTCGGTAAATCTTCATGTGGACAGGTCGCCCAGAAAACAGATGGAACAAAGGCATGATGATCCTGACAGATAATTAGGCAACCCATGAATGATGGCTGTTGTTTGAAGTACGCGAAGCTGGCGCCATGGATGGCCCCGCAAGCCCCTCCAACTGTCGCCCGCGGCATGGCATTGTAATGACTCATTCAGCACATAAGCGTACACTAGGTAAGATGAAGGATGAAGAGGTAACTCATGTTTAACATCAAGATTCAAAATTTCCTCCATATACGCCTTCGTCACTAAGAATTCGACACGGTCTACCAGCGTGGAACATCCCTGTGCATTTGCGACCAATCACTATTGATCTTTCGAAGTCATCACATGAACTGAAACAAGACAAACAGTGAAGAGGAACTCGTGGAGCAAACTTATCATAGTATGCACACAACGAGTTGGCGAGAACAGAGATAATCAATGGGGATAAACATGGCGTCGCCTGGAGCCCACGACGTAACTCGAAAACCATATACCGGGTCTTGCCACTGCGGCTTCATTAAATACGTCCTGCACGTCACACTACCTGCAGACCCGAACGTATCTGGTGCGGATTTAGATCCCGCGATGTTCTCAAAGATCTACAGATGTAACTGCACGACATGCCACAAGATGGGCTATATGCATTGCCGGCCTGTCAGCATGACCGACGACTTTCGTCTTCTATCACCGCTCATAGACAAGCATGGTAACGCTGAAGGCCTGGGGGTATATCAATGTGGAGGCATGTATGCGTCGTGGTATTTCTGCCAGCGTTGTGGATGTAGAGCTTTCACTATCACGAAGCCAGAAGGCGGGCAGATTGTGAAGGTGAATATGGGGGAACTCATGGAGCAAGGATCGAAGGGTGAATTGAAGGAAGCATGGAAGGCGTCAGATAGCGTGAAGTATCTGAGCGTCAACGCAGTCACGATTGACGCGGGGCAAGGAGATGGGCTGAGGGAGTGGACAGAAAGGAAGTGGGTGTATTATCTGGAGCGTTTCAAGACCACGGGGCACAATATAAGCTGGGATCGACCTTTTGAAGCTGGTATGTACTGATAGTAGGAGACGTGACTTATCAGATCAGCTTTGGTGCGGAATCAACCATCGTTCTTTCTCATCAACTAGAGTTCCCACGACGCCGCCCATATCAGGACCGTTTGCCGTCCATCTCACTCTCTGAACTCTCGCCTTGCGATTGGCCCAGCCATCGCTCGCATTGTCCGTTGCATGGAACACAGCAACCGTCTCACCTCTGTAGTTCACAAACGTGCCATGTCCGGGCCCAAATGGACCTTTTCCGTCCCTACTATTCTGCAGGAGCGGCCGTCCCTTCCTCCAACTTCTAGGATCAAGGGGATCTCCACCCATGTACTGCAGCACATTCATCTTATACTCCTTTGTCCAACTCCCTGCACACGAGTACACAATTGCCTTCCAGTTACCATCTGGCGACTCCAACCACTGCGGCCCTTCATTGATGCCTGACGAGCCTGAACACTCCCAGTTTTTGTGCGGCTGGCATATTCTCACTGGCGCGCTCGAAGCTTGCGTGGGCATGTCGAGTCTTATGATCCAGAGCTCCTGCTGATTCTCGCATCCAGGGCGGTCAACGGGCCAGCCACTATATACAAAGTACAGAGCATTGTCTAGGGTGATGACTGTACCGTCGATAGCCCATTGGCGACTGTCCATGCCTTTAATCGGGCCGGCCATCTGCCACTTGCCTGAAGTGGGCGGTTCTGTCGAGGGAGGCCCTTCCAGCACCCACATCCGGTGGGATTTGTTGCCATGCTTTGGATCGCCAGCGGCGAAGTACGCGTACCAGCGGCCGTAGATTGCGTGGAATTCTGGTGCCCATATGTCGGCGGAAAAGGGCTGGTCAGGGGGCGGGACCCTGTCATAATTAGTTTATATCTGCCGATGTTACTTGAGTGAAGCGGAAGATCATGATGTATGGAGCCTGTAATGATGATCTTACTCACCATAAAACGTGCTTTTCGTAGTTGTAAAAGTCGAGTAGATCGTGCGAAGTCCAAATCTCGACGCTTCCACCGGTCGTGAACATCTAGAAAAGTCAGAGCACATCGACACCAAGAACTGTGTACACAATGGTCATAACGGCGTGAGAATGAAGGTGTCGCTTACCAAATGCCACTTGCCGTGTGTATGCATGACGAATGGGTCGGCTGCAGCATCCTTGGTAATAGTGTATACTACGTCCATAGGAGACACAGCGTTGATCTGTTGCTCCGCATATCGTTTGCCTCGATCAACACCCTTATTGAAAAGGGATCTCAGCTTATCTGTCATATTCGTCTAGATTTAATCACCTTGTGTATACAGTATAATGTGTGTAAGTGACGAGTGGAACCTGAAACCTGGAACCTGGAACCTGGAACCTAGGAAGTGTTCGGATGAGGCATAGCTCCTATACAGATATGGTGACGTACAGCTGTATATGCAGTGGCGGTGTGCGTGGCTAGTAACGACGGAATGGACGACTATATCAGGCAGGTATCAGGCTGCAGAAGACAGTCAGGGTCCATGGATGCCGCTCTGGCTCGGGATCGGGCCACCCGCTTTCACACGTGGACCTCGTTACAGACACGCGAGTACAACATTCATCAAAGATGTGTCGGTCAAGTGTCAACGAGGCCAGAAGAGGGAGACGAGTCAGCTAAGGGTGCTACTCGGACGAAACAATGCGGTCCGGACAAGTTGCAGAACATAGAGACAGAGACAGGACAGAAAGAAAAGGCGACCCGGCTGAAACTCGCGCTCAGGCTAGCTTAACTGTCTTATTCATAGCATAGCCAGCTTTATTTACGGACTTTGCTTCTTCCGTGACATCCACTGTTGTTATTTACCTTTGTCTAAGCATTGACCCATTAACTTTTTCCATTTGTCCGTTCGGAGGATATATTAAAGAAAGGGCTGTGCACCACCGCCGCGATTGACCTTGCAAGCCAAATCATCCGCCAACTTTACCATTCTTCTCGTCAGCGTCAAACAGTTCGCTCTCCTACACGACACAATGGCTTCAATTGCTCTTCCAACGCTAACCCTATCTCCTCTCGCGCTATTCTCCATCCCAGCCTATTACTTTGTCACTCTATCCGCCCATGTCTACGGTAGCTTCTTCGCTTCCACACGGGTCGACCGCAAGAAGCTCGACAACACCAACCCTCGCTTTCATAATGCCGAGGTCTTCAAGAAGAGTCTGAAACCCGCTGATTATGCAAAATACGAGCGCGCAAAGGCCGCGCACCATAATGGCTACGAAGGGTTTTCTCTTTACGTCGCCGCGGCCATGGGAGGAATGCTGGCAGGTCTTGACAAGAAAGAGCTCGATATATTCGCCGTCGCTACTGTGATAGGGAGGGTACTTTATAATGTGCTTTATATCAACACGGAGAGGAAACGGCTGAGTCTTTTGAGAAGTCTAGTATGGGCTGTGGGAATTTTCTGGAGCTTCACCATATTGATCAGGGCCGGTTTGAAAGCCATGGTATAAAGAGCGTGCCGTCATAGGTAGTATGAGTATATAGAGTCTAAGAGTGAGTATAAATGTGGAGGCAGAGAGTACGGTAAAGGCTGTATCGCGACACGACATCCATGGAGCACCCCGCTACCAACCTAGTACAGGCTGCCAGGTATTACTTGTTTAGTCATCCACGACTACGTTGACGCATGGGTATAATTACCTCTTCCACCCATGGACATCATGCCTAATTAAGCTATTTTGCCCAACGAAAGTCATCTCGATCTTAACGAACCGTGCCATAAGACTTGTATGATCTCAATCATAAGAATACGTAGATGCGTGGGAGCCGCTTCGTTTGTGCAAGATTCAGAGCTTCTCATACATTGGCAAATATCTCTCATCCGTTCTTCTACTCCACGGTAGGCGACCGCTACTGGGTTGAAAAAATGGAGGCACCGATCAGTATCGCTCAGGAGAACGAAATGTTTCGGCTTCGGTCCTACCAGACTGAAATGTTGGAGAAGAGCCTTAAGAAAAACATAATAGTGGCGGCAAGTCTGAAACGGCTTTCCCATTCTATGCCTTTCTGCGGCTAATGTTCATTTATAGATGGATACTGGTAGCGGCAAGACCCACATAGCCATTAGTAGAGCTCGAACAGAGTTGGAGACTTGCGACCCGTATAAAGTATGTCTGTCACTGCCTGGTGCTGGTCACGTGTTCAATTCAAGGTTAATTGCCATTCAGATCGTCTGGTTTATAGCTCCGACTGTGGCTCTGTGCAATCAACAGTATCAAGTATTTCAGACACTACTGCCGGCGTACCAGGCTCGAAAACTCACAAGCATGGAGAATGTCGATACGTGGACCGACCAGCGAACGTGGGATGCAGTGCTTTACAATATGAGAGTAGTCGTTTCGACTCCGGATGTACTCGCTCAAGCTCTGACCCATGGTTTTGTTCCAATGACCAGACTGGCTTTGCTAATTTTTGACGAGGGTATGTCTGATCAATATAGTAATGCTGTATTTTTAACGCCACCCAGCCCATCATTGTACTAAGAACCATCCAATGAACAGGATTATGAAAGATTTCTATCACAGAATGCGACGAAAGGACCCATCATTAGTACCGCCAATTCTCGGTCTCACTGCAAGCCCAGTGATCAACAGCAACCCAAAAGCTTTGCAGTACGTACACCAGATATAATATCTGCCGCTCTCTGACATTCTCAGAACAATCGAGCAGAACTTGGATTCTCACGTCACCATTCCTAAGATCCATCAGACTGAATTCTTGCAGCACGTGCATCGACCTAATTTGGAACCAGTATTCTTTCAGGTCGACCTCCCAGTGCGAAATGTCAGAGGTAGTGCCATTATGACAGCACTACAGGAAGCATATCATGGTTATGATCTCGCGAGTGATCCGTATATCCAGGACTTGTATGAAAGGATGCGCTACGATCCGACCGCCGAATGCAAACTTAGTAAGGCGTTCGCGAAGGAATCCACATATTGCCTGGAACAGCTGAAGTCCATTCAGTCTAGGGCCTATAGCGTGTGTGAGCAGCTTGGCGCATTTGCAGCTGAACGTTACATCGTGCGATGTGTAGACCGGCTCAAAGACGCGGCTGAAATGAACGAGGAGTCACAGATGCTCGGCTGGTCCGGGCGAGAAAAGACTCATTTGATGGCATTGCTTCGTAAAATTGTAGCACCAGTATCTTCTGGGCCTCCTGCAGAGGGTATATCTGCTAAGGCTACTGCCCTGATAAGCTATCTCAAGAAAGCATACCATAAGGACTTCAGGGGTCTTATCTTCGCCGAAAGACGAGCTGTGGTGAATGCTCTTGAAGATGTGATCCGAAATGATCCCGACCTGAAACAGTCTTTCCAGGTTGGGGCATTCGTGGGTACTTCTTCATCTTCGAGTCGATCCAAGGACGTTGCAGAACTGGTTGATATCAAAGGTCAAGACCAAACCTTGAAGGACTTTCGAGAGGGTCGTAAAAACCTCATAGTGACCACCAGTGTCCTTGAGGAAGGCATTGATGTCCCAAATTGTAACGTCGTGATATGTTTCGATGCGCTAACAAACCTGAAGATGTATGTGCAGCGCAGAGGCAGGGCCAGAAAAATGGCCTCGAATTTCATGATCATGATACCTCAAAACGCATTAGAGTCGTCTTCGGTGACAGAATGGTCCACACTGGAGCAGATCCTGAAAGAGGAGTATGCCGATGAGTCGCGTCAGATCAAGCCTATGAACAGTACAGAGTTAATCGACGAGGCTGATGACTACAGCCTGTATGTCGACTCGACGCAGTAAGTAGTACAGCCCCTTATCTGTTCTCATTCGCAATGCTCTGCTTACTAGCTGTCTATAGAGCCTTACTTACTTCCGATGGCGCATTGCCTCATCTTTTTCACTTTTGCGCCACCCTCAGGACAGGTCCACATACGGACCACCGACCTGAATTTAAACTCGATACAGATGACGAAGGCTGTTTTTCGGCAGAGGTTACCCTTCCGCTGGCTGTGGACGCCTCTCTCCGACGTCACAAGGGTATTTCGAAGTGGAAAAATGAGAAAGACGCGAGAAAGGATGCTGCCTTTCAAGCCTACAAGGCCTTGCATGAAGCCGGATTGATTGGCAGCAATTTGTTGCCTTTGCACGGTGAGGTTAATGGAGCACCTCAATGCGATATGATAGATGACCGCCCAGCCATGGTACCAGTCAATCCAAGGATAGATCCTTGGGCCCTTCACGCGACAGCTATAGGAAACCAGCGCTACGCGTATCGCATCCGGTTCTCTAGTACTAACCACAGTTGTGAGTTTGACGTGATGACGACAATGCCTTTACCTACAATTCCACCATACAATCTATATTGGAACAAGTCGCTCGTATATGAGGTCTCCTATGAGCTCCAGAGGGACCAACCCATGCATATAGAAGACGATCTGGTTGCATCGCTCCAAAAAGTCACCTACCATCTCTTGTCATCAAGTCTGGGTTCACACCGCTTAGTTTCCAACAAGTTCGACTTTGTCGTGCTTCTATTACCCAACATAGAGCTTAGTACTTCTGCCGTCGACGACTTTGTAGCGACCACATCTGGGGCTCGACCAGCAACGATCCTCGAGAAGTATCCAACCATGGATGGCCATTCAAGTCGTCTTGGACTGGTGCGGCGTCATGGAGCCAGTGAACGATTTATGCTTCAAAAAATAAATGAAAGAGTAGATGAACAATCACAAGGCTCCAAGGAATATGTTTTGAAGGTGAGTAAGTTTCCAAAGAGAAAAGACTTCCTTCACCAAGTGGACGCCCGGGAAAAGCAAAATCCAGCGTATACAGCTGTATTGGAACTTGAACTGGCGGACAGTGTCATCGAAATGTTGCCAGCAGATCTTGTCACTGCTGTGACCTTTGCGCCTTGCGTCTTGCATCGTCTAGAAGTTTACATGGTGGCCCAAAATCTTTCCGCTGGCATATTTGCTCCTGTTGGTTTCACTGATGTGCATCTCGTTTTGACAGCTTTGTGTGCCACGTCGGCTAGAGAGCATGTAAACTATCAGCGCATGGAATACCTCGGTGATGCCTTACTCAAGTTCGCCTCTTCGATCCGCCTAATGGCAAGAAATCTTACCTGGCCAGAGAGCTATCTCACAGCCGAGAAAGGACGCACCGTCTCAAATGGATACCTTGCCAAAGCATCTCTGGATGCTGGTCTCGATCAATACATCATCCGAACAGGATTTACCGGCGCCAAGTGGCAACCGCAATACTTATCTGATGTGCACGCTCGACAATATGAAAAACAAGAAGCCAAACAGAAAGACAATATTTCTACTAAAACCTTGGCCGATGTTGTTGAGTCCTTGATAGGCGCATCATATTTGTCTAGAGGTCGGATATCTGATGCATTGACATGCATGCAGATTCTACTTCCCCGGGAACCATGGCTTTCGATACATGATGCCAACAAGATTCTCTTCTCAGCGGCCCCAGAAATATCTGGTATTCCGCCCTCGCATTTCAAACCGGTCGAAGAACTGTTAGGCCACACCTTTGATCGCGTATCTATTCTTACTGAAGCCCTGACTCACCCATCGTACTCACCACCACACCATGAGCGAATATCCTCCTACCAAAGACTCGAGTTCCTCGGCGATGCCGTGATCGACTACATTATCTCGACAAGATTGTACGCACACAATCCACCGCTGTCGCACGGTCTAATGCATACGTTCCGCACCGCACTTGTCAACGGATACCTCCTCGCCTTTCTTATGTTTGAGCTTAAGATCTCCGAAGTGCGCTACGAGCTTCCAACGACGGCAAAACGGAAGTGGGACTCCGTCGCCGAGCCTGGAATCCAGGACTTCACCAGGTCGTTATATCAGTTCTTGCGTCACAACTCGCCAGAGTTACTGCACGCTCGGCATGCAACCCATGCGCGTCATATGGGCCTTCGCGCAGCAATTCTCGAGGCACTATACAACGGGCATGAATATCCTTGGGCGGAATTGGAACAAGCCAGGGCCGAGAAGGTTTTTTCTGATATCGTTGAGAGCGCCATAGGTGCCATCTACATTGATTCGCATGGCTCATTTGAGGCTTGCGAGAAGTTTCTTGAGAAGCTGGGGCTGTTCAAGGCCATGCAGCGGATGGTCGCCGGGCAGTTGGACTGCCTGCATCCGAAGGAACGGCTAGGGCAGCTCGCGGTGAACGACAAAGTTTTGTACGAACATGTCAAGAAATCGGCCGGTGCAAAGGCGAAACCTGGCCACAGTTCAGAGGGCTCTACTACCTCGCGTCCTGCACCCGGCTATGTATGCCGCGTCAGAGTGGGCGACAATTATATAGGTGATGCTGTCGAAGGAGTGTTAAGGTCGGAAACAGAGACACTGGCAGCGTGGAGGGCATGCCAGGTGATTCGAACACAGATGTCAGTTGATAACTCGACGATTTCTGGGTAGGCAGCTCAGAAAGCTGTACGTGTATCTTCAGATGATATAACGACGCAAGGCCTATCACCCTCGTGAAAGCTAAGAAATTTCGGTCTTAGACCTTTGCATAATATTGATACATGCATTGGTCCCTTTGTTTCCATGAGACCAGTTGTATTAAGTGCTAAGGTATCATCGTATGTGTATTTCAGACTCGCTCTAGAGATCTAGCTGCGAGATCACTCTCGTGATCTTCCTCCGGACCATGGGCAGCGAATTGGTGGCCATCATGACCATATTACGCACCCAACATAGCACAGGATTTGTCAACGTCATCCCCAACGTGATACGATGCGTCAGACCAAAAACCTTCTGCGCTCTTGGCTGACAGATTCTTTGGTACTCATCCAGATCATGCTCCGAATTGCGCCCATGGTATATTGCATCGCCGATGATTCGCGCCAGTATGGTTGCATCCTGAATGCCTAAATTCATCCCCTGACCCGTCGCCGGGCTTTGTACATGCGCCGCATCACCGGCCAAGAATATGCGACCAGCTCTGTATCGCCTAGCGATGCGATGGTGGATGCGAAACCGATTGCTACAATGCATATTCGCGATTTCAAAGCATGCATGGCCAGGAGCGCGCCTCGCGATGATACATCGCCACAGCTCCAAGGACGGCAATTGTGGTGCATCACGCACGTTGGCGATGAGACGGAAGCGGTGCTTGCCGGGCTCTGGCATGCAAATGAGGAGACCGTCAAGGGAAGTATATATCTGAGCGGCATTAAGCCCGAACGGCCATTCGACGACTGTGACTTCGGCCACGATGAACGAATAAGGATACACATCACCGTCGAAGGGGATCGAGAGAGAGGTGCGGACTGTGGAGTGGTGGCCGTCTGCACCGACGAGGTAGGTTGCGGCAATTGTGACGCGCTCTCCACGATGTTGTACGGTGACATTGACGGAGTTGCCGCTTTGTGAGCACCCGAGATATTGGCAATCAAGGTGTATGTAGCCGCCGAGAGATTCGAACTTGGTACGCAGGATGTCTTCGAGAGCTGTTTGAGGCATCGAAACGATCATCGGATGTTGGGAGTCAAGGTCGCGGAAGTCTAGGCCCAACAAAAGTTGTTCAGCATTGCGAATGTCAAAACCAGGGAGCTGTAGCCCATGCTTGATGATCAGTTCGGAGACTCCGATGTTGTGTAGCTCGTCGAGAGTGCGTGCGTGTATGATATTGGCGCGAGATGTGGATTGCGGTTGGTCAGCGGCGTCAATCAGTATTGCATTTATACCGTTAACATGAAGAATTGTAGCTAGGGCCATACCGGTCGGCCCTCCACCGACAACAATGACCTCCGCCTCAGATGGTAAATTCATGGTGACTTTGACGGCGATGTGTTTTCAATCCCTACGACGTTGATCTGTATAAGTCTATCGAAGTTAGGTACCCTTTAGTCTAGCTGGGGGTTACTATCAAATGTCGAAAGGTGATGTGTTCGTCTATGTATTTGTATTGTGTTCAGTTCAAGCCTGTGGGTGTCTGTTCAATGGGACTCAGGGTGAAGTAGATCAGATTGAAATGGCTCCGTCCAAGACATGTTCGTAGAAACATATTTGACTCGTGTACGTCAAAAGTTTGTTCAACTGGCTAATATTCGTCTAAAGTGCTGTAGTTCGGATCATATTTGGTGAATTGTAAGTAAGGGTAGTTATTCGAAACAGCTGCAATCGGTTTTGGGTGATCGCGCAATCCCGTGCGACTTTGGTCAAGACTAATGGTCGTGTTTCGCATGTTCACATGGCCAGTCAGGTCAAACACCGCATGTAACTCCGGTCAAACAGCCTTACATTCCGCAGTTTATTGACGCCTTCGCTTCTTCATTGTCTATGATCGGACACAGACACTTCCTACGAAGCTCGTCTGATCAGCAAAATCGATCGAATTTAGAGTGAAGGTTTTGACACCTTATCACGTCTGCAAGGTGCCTATAAGAAGGCAAAACCCCGTACGATGCTTTGCTTCTTCAAGTTTAATCCTGTATCATCCTTGCAAGAGTACCTGTATTGCATCGCTCTTCTTCATATGAGAACAATGTGGGTCTCATAGGGGTGGTTATCAACTTTGTGATAGGATTGTCAGTCAATGCTGTCTTGGTGGTTATCTGACTGTTGGCATTAAGATCAACAGCAGAGACAGGGTAGGTTTCATAAGTGTCTCCGAACAAGTCTGATGTCCTGGGAATACTTAATTAATTGTGCAACGGTCATGTTAATCAAGTAGGCGGTGGTAGTTCCCACGCTCTGCGCTATTCCAGAAGCAAGTTAGCGTTGCCGCCGTGCAGGCATCGTCATCACCCCAAGCTTCAGCTTCAAGCTTCACCTTGAGAGTATACCAGCCACCATACCGACCTGTCGTCGCATGCTCACATTAACAGTAAAATGCGGTCCATATTTACAGCTCTGCTCGTCCCCTCCGCGCTTGCTTTTCCATCGCTGTTCTCCTCCACTGACGCCAATCCCCTCCCACTCGTCATCTGGCATGGCCTTGGTGACAATTTTGCCAACGAAGGCATCCAAGATGTCGCAGCTCTCGCCGAAGAAGTCAACCCAGGTACCTACGTATACATAATCCGACTGGGCGGCGACGACGACCCGTCCGCTGACCGCAGCGCTACATTCTTCGGCAACCTCACAACCCAGATCGAACAAGTATGCGAGGCGCTACGACAGGAGCCGATCATCGGCTCTGCACCCGCGATCAATGCTCTAGGCTTCTCACAAGGCGGTCAATTTCTTAGAGGATATATCGAACGGTGTAATGCCCCACCCGTCAAGAATTTGGTTACGTTTGGAAGCCAGCACAATGGAATCGCCGAGTTTCAGCATTGCGGCTTGACAGACTGGCTATGTAAGGGTGCGATGGCACTGTTACGTGGTAACACATGGTCGTCATTTGTACAAAATCGACTTGTGCCGGCTCAGTATTATCGTAGCGTGAACGAGACAACAGGGGAACCGACAGAAGAGTACCTAGGGTTTTCTAACTTTCTCGCGGACATCAATAATGAAAGAGACATAAAGAACAAAACGTACGCGAAAAATCTGGCATCATTAAGCAACTTTGCCATGTATGTTTTTGCAAATGACACAGTGGCGATTCCGAAAGAGAGCGGACACTTTGCGCAGGTGACGAATCTGACGAACGGGACGGTAACTCCTCTTCAGGACAGAAGGATATATAAAGAGGACTGGATAGGGTTGAAGAAACTGGATAAGAAGGGTGCGCTGCACTTCAAGAATGTCGAGGGTGAGCACATGCACCTGAACGACGAGGACCTCAGACAGGCATTTAAAGAGTTCTTCGGACCAACGTCTAAGAGTGCACTCGGAAAGGTCCAAGAATACCTAAAATATCAGGAACTCAAATAGAGCTTCATAAATTTTCACCTCGTCTGCTACGCGCAGCCTGCCCGTTGCGTGCAATACTTTTCTACTATACCATACAAATGAGAAAGGCGTCTAGTGGTATGCTCCAGACACCATATCCCGAACTCCAAACATGCAATCATAAAGACACTCCACCTGCTTCGTCCATGACCTTCTGTTTCATCTTCTTTGCAGTCGCCTTCCTTACTGCAAGCATATCTGCAACGTCTTTATCGATGCGCTTCCTCTTCTTGCTGGGGTTCTCGATAACACCATCTTCATTGACCTCATCAAACTCTTCAATCGCGCTTGGTGCTTCGTAGGTAGCCTCGGCGGCTTCAATCAACTTTCTTCGCTCTCTCCGCTCAGCTCTTCGCTGAAGCTTCGTTGGCGGCTCAAACTTGGTCTCGGTGACATCCACATTCTCATCAACCCACAGCTCTTCTGCAAGCCAGATTGGGAGCGCTGTGGTGTGAGGGCCTTTGATGTGTATAGAGCGTACATTGGCCCATTTCTGTGGTACAAACTTTTCGACTACGGCCGGCACCAGCGCCTCGACGTTCTCCTGCAGTTTCTTCGGGTCCCAGCTCGCCAGCCCAATTTTGATTGATGTCGATGTACCAGGCGAAAGATGCACCAACGCAGAGCTGAGGGCACGCTCAATATCTCTTGCGACAGCCTGGGCCTCGCCGACTTGTGCGCCAACCTTTTCTTTGGCTGACTGCTGTGGTCTCTTGGCTACTGCATCTTTCGACTTCTTCTCATCGCCGATCAGAGATACAGGAATCGGCCTCTTGGCGCTGCCCTTGTAGAATATCTTGCCGAGTACTTGAGGCAAACCTGTGATGATGCGGTCATCGGCAAGGAACATGTCGTACTCCCCATACAACTGTCGCCGACTCTCGTAGGACTTGTATTTCGCTTTCAATTTGCTCATGCCAATAACGCGGCCGATGCGCGACGCAAGTGTTGGCGGAAAGGAGGGATGTGCGACAATATCTTTGTATCTCCGCTGGGGATCGGCCGTGATGAGGCAAATGCGAGTATTGGGCGATGCATGGAGAGTGTGTGGGACTTTCCTAAGACCACAGTGTCAGGTTTTTAGGACACAGGAACCGACGAGCACTGAACTCACACTTTTCCTGGCTTTAATCGTTGTTTGTCGACAATGTGCTTTTTGGTTGTGATCAATAGCCACACGGGAACATCGTCCTCATCGTCATCGTCCTCCTGGTCCGCATCTGCAAGTAGATTTGTCTTCGGCTCGTCTCCTTCTTTCGTCGCGAGATCTTTCCTGATATGTTTTACGAGGGCTTTAGTCGCCTTCAAGATCTAAAGAAGTTAGCAGCAGACAAGAATCGAGGGAATTAGAGATTCACTTGTGTGGGCTCTGGCTTGGCTTGAGAATCACTTTTTACAGCGAGTGCTTTACTATCGCGCGCCATTCTTGTGTGTGTCGAGTTGTTCTCTGCGATATTGCAGCAGTTGCTAGTGCTGCCGACTTTTCTTGGGAGTAGCGCGAGGTGCCAAGAGTGCAATCAATTTTCACACCGCCTGCGCACAGACCCTCAGGCTGGTCTCTACGTATTTGGCAGGCTCGGCTAACGAAAGATGACTAAGCTGTTACATCACTTTGAGGCATTTGGTGGAATGCTTGCAAAGTCAATTAATGTCACAAGATAAGGACAGTGGCACTTTTCGTGTGGTTTAACAATGAATATGCTAATGAGAGGCTGTACCAGAGCCCAGTTGGTCGTGTAATCATTGTAATCACTAATATCGTATAACTACATGTGAATACATGGCACTTAGGGCTATGCTAAATTGCTTGGATATACCCCAGAATAGTAGAAGAAATATTTGACTGGTAGTTACACGATCGATATGTACGTATGTGTTGCCTTAACGACTTACACAGCGCACCAATCTGCGGATGTCATTATTGGAGCCCGAAGTAGTAATCTTAACGAGCATTTTCATTGGTTCGCTAGTCCTAGCTTTACGGTAGTCCACGAATGAGAAGGTACAATCAAACGGCCTTTTGAGACTCCCGAAATTAAGTAACGGAATTGCGAAATCGCAACAGTATCTTGTTATAATATCTAAAGCACGGTGACTAGAACCATGACCCAGTAGAACATGTTCAATACAACAACTTTTTTGGTCCTACGTAGGTCTATTGAGTACAGGACTTAGTTAGCACATGTATAGTAGATAATGAGCAGAGCTGCAAACAAGCTCGTTCTCCTCGTGTAAGAACGAGCAAATTATGGGGTCTCAAGATGAACACACTACCTCCTAGACATCTGGGTAGCAATACCAGTATCGACAGGAAGAATCGCATGCCTCTGAGCATGAGTTGCCCGACATCCGTTGTTGTCTTCACTCACACGATGAGCTGACGTAAGTCTTCCGCATCATGACCACTACGGCAAAACCGCCTTTCAAGTGATGGCCGTATAAATAATTGAGGATGCACTGCGTAACAGAAGGAGAAGACATGACATGTCAGAAGGGTATGGGTAGCAGAAATTTAACAGGAATCCGCGCGCTATGCAAAACGCAGAAGTGAAGACAAAAACAGGTATATACGGCGAAGGTTATCTGTATTGAGGGGTAGGTATATGATCAAGATGATTTTGAGGGTCCTTCTGTTCTGTGTTGGACCATAGAAGCTTGAAGACCGTGTAGAGCAGTTTGTGTGGACTAGCAACGAGGCTTCTTCCAGTAGTATTGCTGTGTTGTTTAGCGAAACGTCTCTCACGACCTTGCTGGAAAGACCTACCTTGTGGTTTTTTCGTACAGCGCGGAGTCCAGTCTTGCCAAGACCTCCAGTGACAGTGTCCCGACGAGCTTGGTCATTATCCATCTCAGGGACATAGTAGAACTCATTCTCAAGTCGTTTCCCCGCAGCGTCTTTGCCTTCTCTAGCGATCTCACCAACACATGGAATGTTGTCGAGGATAGTCTTCAAGGCATCTCGGCTAAGTAGATCTAACCGAGTGGTGTCATCTTGCGAATCTATTTTGAAGTTGGACGAAGTCGCCTGGCCCTTGAGCTCTGCAGGTAGATTGCCCATGATGGTCGACAAGGGAATGGAGTGGAGACGCGAGAATGCGAGCTGATTGATGACATGATTTCTAATAGGTGACTCATTAATCTTCGAGACGACCGCATGACTTGCTTTGCGAGCAGGAGATCTGGGGGAAGATTTTAGCACCTGCCGGCGCCGTTGGGGTGATGCCATAGGATTGCTCTCAGTTGAGAAAGAAGCCATGCGGCCCAGAATATCATCTCCAAAGGGGCCAAATGAGTGGATGATGGGATCGTTCTCTTCGTCAGGATCTGACAGATCATCGGGTGGGAATGATAGAGCACTACTTTGAGTTGACCCTCGGAGATTCTCCATGGAATGAGTATTGGATCGTGATTTCCGACTAGGCGCTGCATCGTTTACAGAAACAGGTTCATCGGTCACGTGTGTGTTCTCTTCCCCTTGTCTCGTATCCGCGTCCTCATATACTTTGATTTCATGATCACCAGTGAAGGTTCCTGCCAATTCGAGTTGGCGATTGCAGCTTGTCGAGGCAGGGGACATATTGAATGGTGGCGGACTTGACGCAAATATGTTCGGTGGAGAAGACGGTAACCGCCTCGAAGGTGAATCATCCACGTTCCATGCTGACTCTGCTTGTTGGTCTATCAACGATCGTCGTGGTACGTACGGCCATACGAGGACAACGCGGGCATCTTGCACATCTATCATGATTTCTTCCCTCTTCTTATCTGACGAAAACGTGCTGCCTTTACTCAGATGATGAGCCCGGCCCCCACAGTGTACTTTTGCACCATTCGCGCCGGTGCATTCCACCCTAACCTCGCCATCTTTGTGAGATATGGTCGGGGCACAATACGATGCCAGGATGTGTACACGTGAGATCAAGCGATTGACGGAGAGTTGGTAGTCTGAGGAGTTGCTAGACCTTCCCATGGTAACGACTGTTCCATCGGCTGGAAGATCCACTGAGGGCATAGCAGTCAAGGCTGCACGTTGGGACACAGTGGACGCGGTACGTTGCAGTCTCGGACGCGTCGAACGGGCGGACGGCGAGGAGGGCAAGATGCCTGTTGAAGAGGTAGGTACTGGTGTGGGGTAGTATTTGACCTCTGGTTGTCTTTTGCAAGGCGAGTCGTCTTCATATTTGCGTTTCGTGGTAAGTGATCGTGCGACTGGTGACGATGACAGTAGCTCAAATGCAGGTAACAGTGAAGGTTTTCGCGCCAGAGAGGAGCATTCTGACGGGTCCCGTGGTTGCTGGGAGGTGTCTAAAGGAGTGATTGAGCTCATTGTGGTGGCCAGTCACGAAAGACGCGATTCCGACGTGGTATGGTTCTGCGAAAGGCGCGTTCGTCGACACGCAATGCGAGGAACGCGACTGGAACGGTTTGGAATTGAGTAGACTTTCTGATAGAATCGAAACGTTTATCGACGTATAGTCAAATGAAGTTTAATTTGAGAGAGAATATGTATGAGAACGAGGTCACAGATCGGTTCTAGAGGAGAAGTAGAGAAGAAGTGGGAGGGCTGGCTGGGTGAATTTCAAGCTTGCAACGCGTTGGTCTGCTCGCGGTGGCCGGCGCAATTGTGGCGCTTTGGCCTTGTATAACTTTCACTATTACTGGATGCCTAGGTAATATGCAAAGTACAACTACAGAGACGTCTAGAATTCAATTGCACACTTGGAGTTATGGTCTCAATTCTGTTTGTATTGGCTTGAATTATCTTGCACAAAGTATGCACACTCGCGAATCTTCTTCCTCCCAATGTCTGCACCGGCACTCTTGTATGAACCACTCCGAGCACACAATAAGTCCATGTCAGTGTCGCAAATATGATTTATGCTAGATGCCCTGCATAATGATACTTTAGCTCTTTTCTCCTTCTAATCACTCTATTCTTTTATTTCCAAGCAGGCTTGGTCCATCGCGTGTCACCAGCTGCAGACTGCCCCGCTTACGCATTCGATCCACCTTCATACGCGTTTTCATAGGCTCCTTCTGCCTACGCGTTGGGCTTGCATATACATATATACGGCTGGGACCAGCTTAAGGGTATAAATGTCACAACTTTCCAGCCCGTTGCTAGAGGGTCGCGTCTTGAAAGTCGCATTATGAAATGCCTCAACAATTGCGTACTGTAAAGTAAAATTGGTCCCATAGTCATGACTCCATCGAGAGGCAGAGATAAAGGTAAACTCCGCGCAACCAGACGGCAGCACGTGGATCACACGAAACATCCCACTATGCACATGTGACATATCCACGCTTCAGGGCTGCCTGCGCAGACTTACATAATATTCATGAACTGTCTTGGTATAACACAAGTGCGAAGTGAACAGATTGAACACATGCTTGTATAAGAATCACAACTGAGTTGCCCTTGGAGGGTAGAATTAGCTTTAAGCTGGTGGTCCACGAATCGCACTGTCTACTCAGCGTCATGAGGTACTTTATGAGCATCTCTACAGCTTGGCGATGCTGCCATGCGGCTGATGCATAAACATGCGGGTATTGACGACCTCATAACGTAAACATTTCACAATGTTCTTTGGACCGTAAGGATGCAAAGGCATCCATTGGAATTTAATCTACAATCCCGTCGTGAACGAACTCCAGATAATGATCCTTCCTTCCGTCCAATGGCCCGGTCCTCTGCCCGAATCATGCTCACATATCTACTTCAGCTTCTTCTTTGGGCGAAGTTGATTGGTGTGGCCACATTTCTTCTTGCGACAGTTCGTGGCACGTGGGGGTAGACGAGCCTGTCTAGCCTGTTAGCGATACCTTACAATAGCCAGTAGTGATACGATGAAGCGAAATTGACGTACGTAACACTTGCGGCAGATCATCTTGTCACAGTTGTATTTCGAGGCGAGGGCCTTGAGGGAGGGCTCGATAATTCCACCGCGAAGTCGAAGTACCAAGTGGAGAGTCGATTCCTGTAGACTCCCAGTCAGCAATGTTCGTATTGTATTGTCAATATAACATCAAATTCATGATGGCTGCAATATAAGATAGTCTCCTGCTTTGCGCACCTTCTGAATGTTGTAGTCGCTCAAAGTCCGTCCATCCTCAAGTTGCTTTCCAGCGAAGATCAAGCGCTGTTGGTCTGGGGGAATGCCCTCCTTGTCCTGAATCTTGGACTTCACATTGTCGATGGTGTCGCTGGATTCGACCTCGAGGGTGATGGTCTTACCCGTGAGGGTCTTGACGAAACTGAGAGGGGAACGGTCAGTGGGGTCGGTGAGAAGCTTAACGCGGGTATCGTCGACTCACATCTGCACTACAACGAGGAAATTGAGTTAGCTATCTGTTGAAATGTAGATGGATTGTGAGCACTTACTGTTTGCGCTGTTGTGTGGTGCAAAGATCCGTATCGAAAGAAGAGGTGTAGAACCGGCACTGAGATTGAAAGAATATCGGTGCGGCGGTCACGCACGGACCAAGCTTGCTAAGCGAGGGTTGAATTCCATTCAAGCGTGTAAGAGCAAGCAAGGTGAGTGACACACTATACAGTGGGATAATTCAGACCATTGTTGCAGCAATGTTCTCGCTCAAATAAGGTATTTCGCTATCAAGCCATGGGAAGATACGAAAAGTATCCCATTCAATACCGTGTTGTTTACGCCAGCATAAGGCACGACCCTACCAAGGTCAGAAAGCTCTTTTAAAGGCTCTATCGTTAAACTGATGCATCTGGTTCCAGGGCTTTATCCTTAGTCCTGGACTGTGCCGTCTCTTTCTGCCATCGAGACAGCTTCTTCTCAGTTTTGTAGACCGCTTCTACCAAGTCTTTCAGGGCTACACCGATCTTCTGCGCCGTCTCATAGTAGAACAGCTTCTTATGGCCTTCAATATCCTCGATCTTGCGATCTATAGGATATCGCACACCTGGCCGTAATGTAATATTGTCCATGTCAGCTGCTTGCTCATCTGTCACGGCTCCGACAATTAGCAGCGCTTGTTGTACTGCTCGCAGTCTAGTCAGACCTTGCAGTACCCTATCGGTACTAGCCTTGCTAACTGGAGAGTACAGCCCAGAGACTTCTTGATCCAGTGGGAACGGTCTGAATAACTCTGTGCGAAAGTCTGCGTCTTTGTTCTTAACGTCTAGCGTCTCGTTGACCCACGTACGCTGATACCAATCCAGGTAATAATCCAGATCATGGTCGGACATTACATAAACGTCTGATTCTTTCAATAGTAACGATTCCGCGTCAGAAAGGCGTGAAGTTGCATCTGGCGGCTGGTACTGTCTCATGCTCTTGATCCAGACTGACCAATCTATCAATGCACCAGCAGGTTCTGAGGAATGCGTCGGATGGCGAGTTATCTCATCGAATGGGCATAGGAGCTTTACTGCGATCACAATAAGGGATGCTAATTGCAATTCTGGTATATCAGTTCTCTGGTAACGGCGCGTGCTCACGGCCTTCGAGTAGTCAAACGTATAGCCGACAAGCTGTGCAAGGCGAGGTACCATAGCATAGACCTCGATGGGTAGAGCTAGAGTTTGCAGCAGTCTGAAGAGAAGTGGAGGAGTGTTGAGGGGCGGAAAGGTGACTCCATGAACCCTCTCGTACAGAATGGAGAGATCAAGAACTGCTTTCTGTAGGTATGCAGGCTTGAGTGTATCCTCTGGCTCGAGCATGCGGCGGTGTGTAGCCGGTAGACGGGTTCTCATGTTTTTCGGGATCAACGAGATTGCGCGGTAGTATTTGAGCTCCCCACGCTCGATCCATTCGGTGAGATCTCCTAATGTGACAGGAACTCTCAAGCATACAAGACCAATGTAGCATAAGGCAATGGCGTCCATAAGGCTTGGGGTTGTGGTAGGGTTTCTGCCGTGCCGCCGGAGTCGCGCGTCGTCAAGACCGGCTTCCTGTGGTGTCTTGTCATCTTCTGAGTGTGAGCTGTAAAACTGTGATTCTCCGTCCGTGTCGGTAGCATCGTCTGGGAGTCGATCGTGGAGTTTGGTCAGGCGCAATTGCCAAAGCTCCCGGATGATAGCCTTTGAGAAGATGATTAGCACAAATGCAAGCGCTTAGATGTTGGGCTAAATTCGTCTTTGCGAATCTGTTGACTCTCGAAGTCGAGACGTCCAGGCTTTACCGCAGCTTCCACGTGGAGTGCGACTGTCCATCTCCACCGCTCCATCCAATGTTCATCTAACCGGACATATTCATCCAGAGCGGTACACAGCAATGGATGCTACTTACTTCGAGCTTGTCCGGGAAGCCCTTGTCCTTCATTAATACCCAGGCCCATTTCCTCAATATCAGCTGATAGCATAATAAGTAAAGTTCAAAGGCTTCGCGACCCTCGAGCACTTCGGAGGCTATTAGCAACAGCACGCTTGGTTATCTATCACTTAACCTACGTTGCCCGTGCAAAACTACCGTTTCTCTCTTCTTCCTCGTGACCTGTCCGGGTGCAGATTGGGATTCATCGTCTGCACCTGCAATAGGGTCTCCCTTGAAGATTTAAGTCATTGGGACGTGTCGGAGTCACGCGCGATGGCTCACCGAACGCCTATGCCCATTCTTGCATAGGTAAAATCCATTTTCCAGAAAATAAGTTCGCGACGGACAATTATCGATGCCACATCTCTGGCCTTTAATGACCTGCGTAAAATCGAGCTCATCCATAGGCTATGGGTGCGCACTCGACAAAATAATGTCTTGTTGACGTTTGTTGTTGTCTGTAGGCAAAAAGCAGGCCGTGTGCGAAGCAAGTATAAGGAAAGGCTGGGTGGGCTACCAAGCTTTTTCACGGCCTTCGACAATCGTTCATATTTCGAAAATGAAAGCACTTTCTTAGACAGGACTTTGCACATCTAATCTTAGATTCTTTGGTTTCACTAAAGATTTTGGACACATGTTCGCCAATGGCAGAATTCCGTGCGCGCGATCATATCGCGACAATCAACTCCGCGAGAGAAGAGGCCCTAACATGCTAGGAGACAAATATGCCCTCAATATCCCATTGATCAATGGTACCCACTTTAAAGTGCATATCATATGATTTTACACAGCTCACATATCCCCGCTCTCAGCTCTTTGTGCCTCTAACGAATGCTCCCAAAATCCAACACTGGCAAGCTTTAACCGCTCTTGGGGGCCTCCTTAGCATCGATGGCAGATTCTTCACCCATCGCAGTGAGAACAATCACATCTATCGAGTTAGCATAACTCGAATAGTGCATAGAGGGGAGGAGCGTACTAGTGTCCTTGCCATCCTCGGTGAACATCTTGTTGATTTTGTCACCGACCTCACCATCCGGGATCTTAACATCGTCCTTGGTAGAGCCATCGTCAGACATGAGGGAAAGAAAGCCATCATCGGTAACATCAAGCTATTAAGTGTCAGTAGTTGTCTACTGAGAACGATTTCAGAACGTACAAGTTGGTATTCCTGGCGACGGACATTGGGAACATCCATATTGTGGGTGGACGGGCAAAGTTCTTCGAGCTTCTTGCCAGTGAAAATATCAATAGCGACAAGATGGACCTTGGCGTGACCGTGCTTTCCGGTCTTCGAAGTGGACATCTCGACAATCTTGCAAGGGCGCTGCTTGATAACAACGAAGCCGTTCTTCCTCAGAGCGGAGCACTGCTGAGGGTAGGTAGCTGAGGCACCGGCATCGGCGGACTCGAAGGTGTGTTCATGCTGTAGACCGTTTATTAGTCTTGTGCATGCTCTTTTTGATAACTCTCTTCATGTTATCGCGCATTTTCGCGACGGGAGGGTGGGGCACATGCGAAAAAGGAAAAGTCGTGAAGGAGACTCGCAACTGACCTGAGCGTCGTCCGCCATGGTGGGAGATGTAAGATAGGATTGACGAGGTAATGGGTAGGAGGAAGAGTTGTTTAGGGGACAAAGATGAGGGGAAAAGAGATTCAAAGCCTCAGTCTGAAGTCAGGAAGCGTTGTGCGGGCTGCAAGCGGGGTGGAGATCAAAAAAATGCCCAGCAGTGGCGGCAAAGGCAGGCTTTCCCACAACGGGTGAGAACACTTGAAGCAACACGCTAACCTTCCCATCGGCGAAATATAACGCCGTTTAATGCTGACAGCGCGACGTCCTTCCAGTTTGAGCTCTCGTCGAATCGCACTCCAACGACTCCTGCTAATCATTCTATACTTCTTTTGTGTCAGCATTGTGTCGAGCCCTGACAGTGTCAGTCCAGTGCTCAATAAAGAGGTTAAAGACTATGCAGCTAGGGCGCTTCCCAACGCAATCTACGCCCAGTGGAATATCTTCACCGCAAGACCGAAGCTACTCTCCCGCGCCACCTCGAAGGCCGCACCAGGCTGGTGGCAGCTTGAGACCTGGTATAAACCCTCGATCTTCGTCCCTATCCATAGCTGCGTCGCCGTCTACATCTACCCATAGTCTCTCTTCAACCGTGAAGCAAGCCAATGGATCACAATTGAGGCGGCAGTTCAACGGCCCTACCTCTGCCGACATCTCTGATCCTCTTTTGGTACTTCAAGAGATAGTTGGTAGTCCATCGAGAAGACAAGCTTTGATCGATAAAAATGGCTTCCATGACGTCGGGGTCGAGAGGCCAGTGGGCCTCGAAGAGAACATAGATTTCGGAGGCCTCAGTCTTGAAGCATTCGCAAAGCAAGATTTTACTAGCCGTCATGTTCCTTTGCATGTACATACTTATAGTGCACACTCAGCCCAAGAATGTACGGTATCGTTTTTCTCGGCCAACTACGTGTTAATGGTGTCTTAGATGACCAAGAAAGAGACAAGTTCGAAGATCTTCACCGCTCGATATTGGTACTACACGTTGTCGACCTAAGCTAGGTCATTGCTGACAGGAGTATAGGCCTGTGACGATGTTCTCAAATCGGTGGAGATATACTTGACGAATTTCCAGACAGACCTGGGAGCTGTTTCAGCAGAAATCGAAACTCTGCAGTCGCGATCCATGAGCCTGAACATGCAACTTGATAATCGAAGAAAGGTCGAGAAGCTTCTCGGACCGTCAGTTGAAGAGCTTGGAATCCCTCCTGCGGTAGTGCGCAAAATTTCAGAGGGCGTGATCGATGAAAGCTATTCTCGAGCTCTAATGGAGCTAGAGAAGCGATATAAGGCGTTGATGGGGAAGCCTGACAAGTCTATGAAAGCGCTTGAAGATGCCAGACCCTTCATATCCAGCTTAACCGACAGGGTAAGGCACTCTTGCAACATTGGATATGGGCCCTACTGACCACTATAGGCTATCGAGCGCATACGCGACCACATTGTTGCGCAAGTCAAGGCCATACGATCCCCGAGCATAAACGCCCAGATAATCCAACAGCAAGCATT
Source organism: Pseudovirgaria hyperparasitica (assembly GCF_010093815.1). NCBI lineage: Eukaryota > Fungi > Ascomycota > Dothideomycetes > Acrospermales > Acrospermaceae > Pseudovirgaria > Pseudovirgaria hyperparasitica. The sequence goes on from NW_022985550.1 coordinate 2,362,462, forward strand.
TCTACGTTACAGGGACCTATACGCTTTCCTAGCCAAACATCAACCCCAACTTGGGTCTGACATATGTCAAGCGTACGTGAATACGATGCGTTGGTATTATCTGACCAACTTTACACGCTATGAGAAGGCACTTGAACAATTAAAGATGCATACAATTGACAAACATGAAGTTCTGGGTCAAGAGGAAACTAATAAGAGGACTAGCTTGTTAAGTAGCTCACGCACACCCGGGACATCTCACGATTCGTTTGCTTTAGGCCGCCGCATGGAAGTGTTGAGGCATGCTTCTCATGGAGCCCTCACAGCCTATCTTGCCGAAGAGGATAAATCAAGTCACCACATCGAAGTACCTTTTCGTACATTCAACCTCGCGTTGATCGATAATGCCTCTTTCGAATACACGTTTCTTACGTCTTATTTCAGCCCTTCGCATTCACATCATACTCTTTCACGAACATTCGTATCTGTGTTTGAGCCCACGTTTGCGTTAGCTCAAGCTCTGACGAAGAAACTTATCGAGAATACAACAGATGCGTTTGGAATACTGTTATGCGTACGCCTAAATCAGCATTTCGCATTTGAGTTACAACGGCGCAAAATTCCTGCCGTTGAAGGATACATCAACGCGACAAATATGCTCCTCTGGCCACGGTTCCAACAGATCATGGATTTGCAATGTGAATCCCTACGTCGTATGAACGTGACGGGGGCATCTAGCAGTTTGCTCTCGCCGACCAGCGCTCCCTCGACAGCTCCTCATCCTTTGACACAAAAATTCGCAAGCTTTCTTCAAGGTATAGCTGCTCTCAGTAGTGAAGCTGGAGATGACGAACCGGTCACAAATAGTTTGACACGGTTACGGAGTGAGTTCGAGGCCTATCTCACCAAACTGAGTAAAGCAATCAATGAACAAAGGAAAAGGGAGCGGTTTCTATACAACAACTATAGTCTAGTAGGTACCATTCTAGCAGATACCGATGGACGTCTCGCGGGTGAGCTGCGGGCCCATTTCGAGGCTTTGAAGACCGCCTTCTCTCGAGGCAAATGATTTCTACAGGTCTCCCAATTCTTCTATTAGATGTTTCATTGGTCGACTCATGGAACGCCGGCGTTGGATAGATGACTGTCGCTTTCACTAATTTGCGACCTTGTACGACGGCTTGCGCGCACCCACGTTCCAGAATGGCACTCAACATCTTCACTAGTGTCGAAGGTCGACACTGTGCCTCAAAGCTTCCCTTGGTCGCAAGTTGTAGCTTTGTCAACACCAAGCACGCAATTCCTACTTTGTCTTGCCAACACACCGTTGTTGCCAACATTGTTGAAAAGCATTATGATGCTTGTCGAACCTTCCAATGATAAAATAAATTTCGTGGTATCGCGAAATCGCGGCTCTAAGATCGCAGGACACGCTGCCAAAAGTTCACCATGTCATTACTCACCTTCACACCAACAGATGTATCTGTTGAAGAGCACAAGCGTCCTCACAGCGATGTATCATTCTACTCGAACAAACGACGTCGTATATCACTAGATCAGTATTCGCCGATTCAAGCCTCAATTACGGCACTCTTGCCAAGTCCGGCTGACCCACGCAAAAGGCGGTATAGTCTTTTTCGAGGTGGAGGCCAAAGTATTCTACCATCAGCAGACTTGGTCGATATATCGAATGACTTGGCTTACCCATCTGGTCTCGTGGAAGATATAGCTTCGAAAAGCCATGATCAGTTTCCGACGCGCTCGTCCATTACGACAGTCCGCTCTGTACTACCGCTCCAGTCTGTTGATATCAGCAGATATGACCTTGTCGAGATCGGCCTGGCGGCTAGCATCCGCAGCCGTATCACTGACCATTGTCTCCATAGAATCAGACAAGAAAGTATTGACCATGATCTTGTCGAGCAATTCGACCACGTTGAGTCTGAAGACAAATACTCCTCAGAACTAGTTGATCTCAACGAGAAGCGCCAATCGACGCAAGTTTCATTGCTTGTGAAGCTGCCGATTTCTCGGCCGAAGTCTCTCATCATTAAACTCCCCATACCAAGACCGAAATCACTAGTCATCAAGCTATTAGTCTCTATGGAAAAATATCAAGAGTTTAAAAGGGACAATACGAAGTCCAATCTACAGCCCTCCGACACTAGCTCCGAAAGTATACACATGGCGACGATATGGACCACGCAAAAATCTTCTCCAGGAATACCATGCAAGGTCCAGCGGCGAAAGAGAGATCGGCTTATATTCAAACTTGCACCGAATATTAATGCCCACCTTCCTCCTGATGTAGATATCAGCTCGCAAGAAATTCTCGTGAGTCAACAACCCATAACTTACAAAGAGATGGCTAAAAACTCAGGCCTTCTTCCCAAACCACGTGCAGTGGCCGAGTATCTGCTGCCGTCTAATTAGCAACGGTTATACAGCGTCTGATCTCTCTTCAATGTTGGCAAGTACATCGGATCGTTGCTATACCACCCGTCGATATGCTGACTCGTAGCAGAACTGGCACCGGAATGATGGCTGCCTCACTCGACAGTGCGCATCGTCGATATTAAGGAAGCCTACCTGCGGTCGGCGTCATGAGAATACGAGCGCAGCCGCCAGACATGTCCACAAGTCCAACAAAGATATATCCACAACGCGCCTTACACCTCCACGGGATGTGCCTCCTGCATCGCGCACTTTCCCACTACTTGCTTCCCTTGCTCAGGGAGTCACACACTGGCCGTTAGGAATCGAAGCACGGACGCTCACTTGGGCGATAAAGTTTTCTGTGGCGAATCCCGATCTGTGTCTAACTGTCAAAGATGTGAAATGGATTGTGGGCGGACACTTTCTAAGATACAGGGGTAACATGGAAGCAAGGATCAGACCACTTGGTCCGCAAAATGTAGACAAAGTGACCCTGACAGAATGGAGACATAGAGGCGGGAGATTGACGGAAAATGAAGGAGGGCGACATCTATCAAGCGGCTATACACTGAAGCCAGGAAACATTTGTCAGTTGGCTCAGCATCGGAAGATCACAAATGATTTTGCGCCAGATTGAGCCCTTATCAATACGTACAAGCGGACAAGATAGAGGGATAAGGGTCCTGATCACTGCGCCGTAAAACCTCCATCCACTGTGAGTCCTTGTCCACACATCCAGGAGGCATCATCACTAGCTAGGAAAACTGCTGCACCAGTCAGATCTTTCGGCCTTGCATACCCGCCCAGCGGATGCAAAGTGCTATAATGTAAGGCCACGGGCTTGTTTTTCATAAAATCATCAGTCATCGCACTCATAGTAACTGAATGCACGTTTAGCTCTAGCTTCAGCATGTTATAACCTCACAGAAACTTACAACCGGGACATAATGCATTAACACGAATCTTATGCTTTGCGCACTCAAGTGCCGCGGACTTCGTCAAGCCCATGACGGCATGCTTGCTCGCCACGTAGCAAGCACTCCCGGCGACGCCGACTAAGCCGAAAATTGAGGCTGTGTTCACAACACAGCCACGATCTCCGTTAAGATGAGGTTCTTGTGCAAGCATCTGCCTCACAGCGTGCTTCAGGCCCAGAAAGACCCCTTTCGTGTTGACGTTCAGAGTTGTCTCGAGGTTCGACAGCGATTGCTCCCATAATGGCATAGGGTGCGATGCCTCAGATGCAATGCCGGCGTTGTTGACCATACTGCTGCGACTTAGACAAAAGCAGCGAGTATGGCGAATCGACAATCGATGAATGAAACCTAGGCTTACATATCAAGTCGTCCGAATTCTTCCACAGCTTGCCTAATTAAGGCTTCTACCTCTTCTTCGCTTCTCACGTCACACTTTACAAATATCGCCTTGCCGCCATCCTTGATGATAAATTCGTGAGTGCTAATGTCTTGCTCGGACTTGTCCTTTGCCTTGGCGTTTATGTCAGAGCAAACGACAAACGCCCCTTCCTCGTGATACCTCAGAGCGATAGCTCTCCCAATCCCACTGCTTGCGCCGGTGACGATGGCGACCTTTAATTCGAGACGGCCAGTCATGCTGAAAAGCTATGGGTGTTCTGATGTATGAAGAGGGGATAGTGAACAAAAAATAAACAGGAGACTGGAAATGTATAGGTTGATGTGGTGGGATTGTTTGACAGTCTGTATACCGGTATATTGGACCCGAGGTAGACGGTCGGCCAGTCAAACCATACGTTTACCGGAAATGGGCATAGTGCACCAAGTACAGTATTTTGATAGCCATATGTCCTGTGGATGGATAAGAATAACAGACGATATTGTTTGCGGCTTACGATATCCCGCGATTTGAAGTCATTGCTGTCAGTAGCATGTATTCCCCAGCTACGTACAACAACTAGGATGTTCGGAATTGGAACACTCGTATTGCGGGGTAATTATTGACGCCCTTGATAGGTGACGTAGACGGTTCGTTCTATGAGGCGCATGACTAATGCGAAGAACGAAACAGGACTACAGCTGACCAGAGGCACATCGAAGGAGGACTACAGCTTTGGACGACGAAAGCGACCTAGGAGAATGGCCTAAATTTATCCAATCAACACTAGTAATAATTACTCGCCGCAAGCGTTACTGCTTTCTCTGAATCACATGATCCGATCCTGTCGGGTCCCTGGGCTAACTTCTCGAGCGCATCCCCGGAACGGACTTCGCCTACCTGCGAACTGGTGATAAGCGGCTCTCGCCAATCTCTGATTCGTTTGTGTTTCTATATCCGGACATCTCAAGCCTACATTTACTCGTTTGCCTCTGAGGCTTCATAGAATAGCTCAACCACCCCACTTGCTCCATCGTCAGACGCAGGCTCTCTTCATTCCACTTGACACACTTCTGTTTACCACCCTTTTCCTTCTCCACGTGCATTTGATACTTGATAACGCCAACGTGGTTGTGGTTATGGCACCAAGTCTCATAGAGCCAGCTGTCTCTAGTGAGGCGATACAGTCTCTGCAGTCGATCACGTCCGTATATGATGATACCCTCCGGTTCTATCTCAATGGTACGCCTGTAATCTTGGACACCGCAGATCCAGAAGTCACTCTGCTAGAATACCTTCGGGGTATCGGACTCACGGGGACAAAGCTTGGATGCGCCGAGGGGGGTTGTGGAGCATGCACAGTAGTAAGTCTTGAAGCAGAAGGAAGACTCACTCCGGACATCTACTGATAGATGCATAGGTCATATCACAATATAATCCTACAACGAAAACCATCTACCATGCGTCCGTGAATGCGTGTCTTGCACCCCTCGTCAGTGTCGACGGCAAACATGTTATAACCGTAGAAGGAATAGGAAGCGTGAAGAAGCCTCATCCGGCCCAGGAAAGAATAGCAAAGAGTAATGGCAGTCAGTGCGGGTTTTGCACACCAGGAATAGTCATGGTAGGGTATCCGTAAACAACAATTGACGATAGGGTCTGACAAGCGCCCAGAGTCTATACGCTCTTCTACGTAACCATCCTAATCCCAACGAACACGATGTCGAAGAAGCGTTCGATGGGAATCTTTGTAGATGTACAGGATACAGGCCGATATTGGATGCGGCACAGAGTTTCAGCGTGAAAACAATGTGCGGGAAAGCTTCTAGAAATGAAGGTACCGGATGTTGCATGAACAAGGGGAGTGGAGGCGGTTGTTGCAAAGACGGCGCCGACGGCATTAATGGAGACATGAAGTCAGTCAAGAAGTTTACACCGCCAGATTTCATCCAATACAAGCCAGAGACAGAGCTCATCTTTCCAGTAAGGTTACGGAAACACGAATTCAAGCCTCTAGCTTTCGGGAACAAGCGCAAGAAGTGGTACAGACCAGTCACATTGCAACAACTACTAGAAATTAAAAGCGTATATCCATCTGCCAAACTTATAGGAGGTAGCACTGAGACTCAGATCGAGGTAAAGTTCAAGGCCATGCAGTATTCCGTATCGGTTTATGTCGGAGACATCCCAGAATTAAGGCAATACCACTTTGAGGAGGATCATCTCAAGATAGGCGGAAACGTTGCGCTAACGGATCTGGAGAATATCTGCAGAGAAGCGATCAAGCACTACGGTGAGGTTCAAGGACAGCCGTTCGCGGCAATGCTCAAGCAGCTGCGATATTTTGCAGGACGTCAAATCCGAAATGTCGGTACGCCAGCAGGCAATCTAGCTACAGCATCGCCAATCTCTGATCTCAACCCGGTGTTTGTTGCTACGAATGCTGTACTCATCGCTAAATCTTTGGATAAGACGACTGAGATACCAATGACGCAGTTCTTCAAAGGCTATCGAACAACAGCACTCCCTCCAGACGCCATTATCGCAAGTATACGAATTCCTACGGCCCGTAGTGAAGGCGAGTATATCCAAGCCTACAAGCAAGCCAAGAGGAAAGATGATGACATTGCGATCGTGAATGGTGCACTACGTGTGTCGCTTGACAAGTCCCACACCGTCGAGGGCACCAGTCTTATCTATGGAGGTATGGCGCCAACAACAGTCCCCGCTCGTAAGACTATGGAGTACCTACACGACAAGAAATGGACAGAATTGGCTACTCTTGAAGGTGCTATGAACGCGCTCGAAAAAGACTTTGACCTTCGGTTTGGCGTCCCAGGCGGCATGGCAACCTACCGCAAGTCTTTAGCGCTAAGCTTTTTCTACAAGTTCTATCATGAAGTACTCTCGAAGCTCGGCGCTGCGGAGGGCGAAGTCGACACACAAGCGGTTGGAGAGATCGAACGAGATATTTCCAGGGGGGAGAAGGACCACAGCGCCGGTAAAGCTTACGAGCAGAAGATTCTGGGGACGGAAAGACCACATGTGGCAGCGATGAAGCAGTGCACTGGCGAAGCCCAATACACGGACGACATTCCTGTGCAAAAGAATGAGCTTTATGGAGTCATGGTGCTCTCAACCAAAGCACACGCCAGGCTTCTGGATGTTGATCCTTCACCTGCACTTGATTTACCTGGTGTAGTAGAGTGGGTTGACCACCGAGATTGCGCAACACCAGAATCAAATCGGTGGGGTGCGCCAGTCTGCGATGAGGTCTTCTTTGCGGTCGATGAAGTGTTTACTGCCGGTCAGCCGATTGGTATGATCCTTGCAGATACTGCGAAACATGCCGAAGCAGCAGCCCGCGTTGTCAAGATCGAGTACGAGGAGCTACCTGCTATATTCTCAATCGAGGAGGCGATCGAGAAGGAAAGCTACTTCGACCATTTCAAGGAGATTAAGACAGGCGACACAGAAAAGGCTTTCGCGGAAGCTGACCACGTGTTTACTGGAATCGCGCGTATGGGTGGTCAAGAACACTTCTATCTTGAAACGCAAGCCTGCTGCGTGGTACCAAAGCCTGAGGACGGTGAGCTGGAAGTTTTCAGTAGCACCCAGAATCCAGCAGAGACGCAAGCATATGTTGCGAAGCTCTGTGGAGTGCAGGCCAATAGAGTCGTAACGCGTGTCAAGCGTATGGGTGGAGGTTTCGGCGGTAAAGAGACAAGATCCGTCCAGCTCGCTGGTATATGCGCTACAGCTGCGAACAAGACGCGTCGTCCAGTGCGATGTATGCTCAACAGAGACCAAGATATCATGACCTCCGGGCAGCGGCATCCTTTCCTGGGACGGTGGAAGGTTGCTGTTAACAAGGACGGAAGGATCCAAGCCATGGACTGCGATATTATCAACAACGGCGGCTGGAGTCAGGATCTCAGTGGTGCCGTAGTCGAGCGAGCTCTATCTCACTCAGATGGTGTATACAAGTTTCCGAATATGTGGGTTCGCGGACGTGTCGCAAAGACCAATACCGTCTCCAACACAGCCTTCAGAGGTTTCGGTGGCCCACAAGGAATCTTCATATGTGAGTCAATGATGGTAGAAGTCGCGGATCACATGAAGATTCCTGTCAACAAGCTACGCGAACTCAACATGTACAAGTCCGGTGATAAGACTCACTTCAACCAGGAACTCAAGGACTGGTTTGTACCCCTAATGTGGGATCAAGTCAAGCAAGAATCTGATTACGAGCGTCGTGAACGTGAAGTCGAGAAATTCAATGAGACGCACAAATGGAACAAGCGCGGCCTTGCTCTCATCCCAACAAAGTTTGGTATCTCCTTCACTGCGCTTTTCCTGAACCAAGCCGGTGCTCTCGTCCATATCTATCATGATGGCTCCGTCCTGCTCGCTCACGGCGGCACCGAGATGGGCCAAGGCCTGCATACTAAAATGATCATGATAGCAGCTGAAGCCCTCGGCGTCCCGCAGGATAATGTCTTCATTTCCGAGACCGCAACGAACACAGTCGCGAACACTTCATCAACTGCTGCTTCTGCGTCCAGCGACCTTAATGGTTATGCTATTTGGAATGCCTGTTCAGAACTCAACAAGCGTCTCGAGCCGTATCGAGAGAAACTAGGTAGGGACACACCAATGAGTAAACTTGCCCACGCAGCATACTTTGATCGCGTCAACTTGTCCGCCCAGGGCTTCTATAAGACACCCGAGATTGGATATGTATGGGGCGCAAACAAGGGCATGATGTTCTACTACTTCACACAGGGTGTCTCCGCCGCCGAAGTTGAGATCGACACGCTCACGGGTGATTGGACGTGCCGGCGCGCCGACATTAAGATGGATGTTGGCCGCAGCATCAATCCGGCCATTGACTACGGACAGATTGAAGGCGCGTTCGTGCAGGGCCAGGGCCTGTTCACGACCGAAGAGAGCCTGTGGATGCGAGCGACAGGCCAGATTGCGACGCGTGGCCCTGGGAACTATAAAATCCCAGGCTTTAGAGACATCCCGCAGGTATTCAATGTGAGCTTGTTGAAGGACGTGCAGTGGGAGAATCTCAGAACGATTCAGCGGAGTCGTGGTGTTGGTGAGTTTACCTCTTCCTTGCTTGCCGTGGTGAAAGATTATGATGTGCTGACTATGTGTTTCAGGGGAGCCTCCTTTGTTTATGGGATCAGTAGTCTTCTTCGCAATCCGAGAAGCACTCAAAGCAGCACGTAAGCAGTTTGGCGTTGAGGACGTGCTTAACTTGCACAGTCCGGCAACCGTGGAAAGGATTCGTGTTAGCTGTGCGGATCCGATCATCGAGCGGAGCAGAGTTAATCCACAGGAGGGCGAGAAGAGCTTCTTCGTCTCTATATGAGAGAGTGGTTTGTGTATTCATATGGCTGGCGCTCGGAGCTGTTCGAAGGGAGACTCTGGCGTCGACGCTCGGCGCTGTGTAAACTAACAGAATCTGGTGTGTTCATCAATACTACAGACTCACACGGGCAAGACTGGAAATTAAGCTTGTCAATTTTAACTACGAGTTGTAGATTAGACAAGTCTAAACAGAGGTGGACTGGTGGCCGTCCTCCTGTTTTATGATACTACGAGCTTTGTAAATTGGTAACATATAGACCGACGCAACAAGAGGTTCCGTTTGACTGATATTCGTGTCTGACTTCCGCACGGCCTTATGTATAAGTCGCATACTGTGCATATCCATGCAGAAGTACCTTTCACCAGCTGAGCCTTTCAGTGATCTCGGAATTTATCTCAAGTTCAGGCCGCGCATAACAAACGGTCGGCCAAGTCGTCATCGGAGCAGGTCGATGTGTATCAGGAAGACGTGTCATGGTCACGTACGGCCCGGTCGTATACTATTATAGATCAATAGAGAGGTACAAGGAAGGAGAGACGTAGATCTTGTGTTGGCAGAATCTTTTGCGCATATTTCGATGCCTATCAAATTCGGTCCCTATAATTACTGCACAGTAGTAACAAGGATTGATCGTGTGTGAACCGTACATCGCACACAAGTCACGAAATATTAAGAAGCTGTTGGTTCTTGTGTCACCAAACGTGTTGATGCTGGGCCCGCTCTATCACTGGAATTCGTTTCCATCAAGCTCGCCTCCCACTCTGATGTTAGCAGCCATATTCCCATTGCTAGTCTAACTGCCAGTCCCTCACATGGAACATCCTTGTCAGATTAGCACTCCAACTTAGAGCCGCACAACGAGAGCAAATCTAGAGGAGCTGAATGAGGCACCGCTACTTACAGTTACATACATTGTAGGACACTATTATAAGAATGATAAAGCAGGGCATCTTTAAGGTTTGCAGTCGGAGAGATACAAGGAGGAACTAATACGGATGAGTATCTGGATGAGTGGCCTTATTGTTGAAATGAAATAACACTTTCCGCTGTTACTATAGTAAGCATTGACGACCAAATCGAACTGAAGCATCTTCTTGAGCATGTAGATATCCGCGGATTGTGGTATGTCTGGTCTCGTCACGTTCCTTCTCTTTTCGACGTAACGGTCTCGCATCTCACTCTTAGCAGCACTCAGACCACACTTATGCCATAATACACTCAACCCCTTCCCCTCAGTCCATACCACCACAAGTATTTCCCTTCCGATGGAAACTTGAGTCACGCACCTCCTCCGTACAAAAAACAAACATACCAGATTACTCCCCTTCCTCGCCCGAACATACACGCCTGCGAGAAAGTGCAACGTATGCCCTCGTTCGTCGGATCGCGATGTAATTTACTCACCAATTCTCCTGCGCAATACGGGGAGATTAGCATGTGGGATAAGCTGGGGACACGCCAGTGTGCGGTCTGTGAAGTCTTTGCCCCTTTTACTTGCTTTCTTGTGGGTTGGGGTGTGAAGAAAGAGATATAATGCTAGAATGGAAACATCCAATTCCGGATGGAGGGACGAAGAAGGAGATACTCGGACATGAGAACAACATGAGCCGGGGGGCGTCTGAGGATAGACTTATGGGATGCGTTGTATTCGGAAGAAGGCGGGGGTAAGGTACATATGTATTATTCGGCGAGCATGTATGCCATAGATTCTCGCATGTAGATAGATATACAAAAATAGCAGGTTAGCGGATATGTACAGAGCGCTGAAAACCTCCCTTTTTACTTTGGAAAATAGAAACCTTGCCCGGCCCCCAACCTCGGATCGACGGCCAGGACGGACAACGGGTTGGACCATCTGGGTCTATGATGGAGGGCCCATTTCTGCCTCCCCGCATGTAGTCTAGACTTGAGGAAGGTTCGGTGGGAGTGGCTGTGCAAGTGGAGGTGGAAACGGGTGTGTAAATTGAATTGGGTTCCTCCTTTCGAGCTTCCCTGCTACTCGAAGCACGGCGTTGCTATGAAGCCCAATGTCCATCCTGTCCAGAAGACATAGGGCAGCAAAAAGAGCTACAAGGGTATCAGTGGTCAAGAACTGTGTCAGGTGGCCGCGTGCGAGAACCCGGGAGAACCTACCATGAGGAGGCGCGGTTTCGACCGCCTCTTCGACGACAAGTCCTATATTTCTGAACCAGCCATGCTCTCTGCCTCGAACTACAAAATCTCTCCATTCAGCAACCGTTTCGTACCACAGCAGCACAACAAAAACAGTGAGAGCAAAAAGAGAATGAGGGGGAACGTACGGTGAAAACGCGGTGCAAGCAAAATCATAATAAGGAACGCGTGAGAGAGGTAATATATAGTGATATGATCCATATCGACGTCTGAGAGGTTCGCAAACATCAGGTCCAGCTCGATCGTTCTATGGCGTATATCATGCCAATTCGGACCGCACCATGTGAATGTGACCGCGTCGGGATTGTCGAACTGCCATGTACTGCGCCAGTCGTGAAAATCAGGGAGGCCGGATTTGCAGGGCAGTACACCCACTCTGTGTTCTCCAGTCTGGAGATCAACCCATCTTTGCAAGTCGGGATCACGGCGTGGATTGAGTAAATCATCCGGAATAACGTTATTAGGAAAGTCTCTCGGGTCGAGCACCTGGCCGACCTCCGGTGACCAGCGCCTATCGTCGCAGTAAATCTTGATCTCTGCGTGGGCCCAGTCGTCTTGGTATAGCCGACTGACCTCCTTGAAGGTCTTACGAACCTTGTCAAACAGGAACCTTTCAGATGGTCCAGATTCTACGTTGGATTGTTCGAAGATAAGCTTATAGGTATTAAGAAGGGGCGGCGAAAGCCCGCGCCCCATTTCAGTCGCAGCTATGCGAGCCATACGTATGGCCTCATTGAGAGCATACCTCGCCCTTGGATAGTCTTGGTCGCATGAATGATGGAGGGCATAACTTCCATCTTCATCTTCATCTACTGCTAGGGAGGGAATGATAAAAGTGCCGAGGAGAGCGAGAAAGAGCACTATACCAGAGGACAAAAACATCTTGAATATCTGTAAAGTACATAAGAAAAAATGCGGTTGCTAGACAGTAGAAAGACAAAAGGTATGTATGTGACTTATAGGATGCAGAACCAGATAACCTGAAACCTGAAGACTGCTATTTTAGATTTGGTTGAACTCGTCATAAGGCTAATCAGCTTTGGAAGTTTGGAAATCGCGCAAGGCCCACCGGCTTACCATTAAGAACATTCGTCGAACCTGACTGACCAGCTTGGCATTTTTCGTTTCACCTTACCCCCATCTTAGATTGTCCTTCTACCTCTCTACCTCTATATAAGGGTGTATATATTAATATATTTATGTTGGCTTAACAGAGAGTAATAAGGCCATACATCCTCTATCCTTTTAAGCCCTAAACTATTAAATTTAGTCTATAATAAGAGGAAGAGGAAGGTAGTCCCCATCTAATTAACTGTTATATCTACCTTTAATACTCCTATGTACTTTAGACACAACTATGAAAGCAGAACAACCTTAAGATAGGACGACAGGGGCAAAGAAGATGCGTGCACGAGTAGGTAGGTACCTAGCTCGTTAGGTTTTTTAGTGAGAAGGACGGATGTATGAATAGCTTAATGGAAGATCTAATAAGAAGCAAGTGATTGAAAGGGCTATTAACATTAATAAAATCATAGATTTCCTTTAGGCCCCAAAAAGTCTATACCCATTGACGGTATGACCAACCTCCAACGCAGTAAGAAAAGCTATCCGATGACATGATACTTCACACACACACAACCTCAACAACACAAAGACGCCTAACTGAAACATGTGCTGCATGCAGCACGAAGAAAAATTTTTCTTGAGACGAGCTCGGACCTCCAATTTGCATAATTGCCTGTTAGGGAGAGAGAGACCTCTAAGAAACGTGTGTTGTCCGCCTATTTTGTGATAAATCATGGCCGATCGTCCCGCTTTCGACTGTAAAAACAACGCCGCAAGGGCCGCCAGAAACGCGTGTTTAGCGCTAAGCCGTTCCACGATCTGCGACGTGAGCTAATCATAGAAAAGCTCATGCGTGCGTGTGCCATAAGTACCATCAATGACCTACCTGCCTCTGCTAAGCTTTGTACCGTTGCTTGGAAGCGTTACAAGAAGCTAAAGCTTTGATATGGTTGTAGTCTATTTCCAACCATATAAGTATTTCAGAGTTGTGTAGAGTACCTAGGGCACCTTCCTATGCAGATCACCCCTATTTGTTATTGTTGCCCGCATACTAAATATAGCTACCGCGGAAATAGCAAGGGCGCGCGACCGGTGACAGACTATCGAGCACCCTCAATTTCAAGCACCCCAATCTGACCCATTAATTAATAGCCTCGGAAGTGAATATAGTGCGGTACTTAGGATACATAGCTATATAAGCCACCTATACAAGTTATCTATATAAGCCACCTATACAAGTTACCTATATAAGCTACCTATATAAGTTTTTCATACGACTCCGGAGGTGATGTAGTTATTACGAATGACCGGGCGTAAGCACCCTTCGCTCTTCCATATCCTAACCCTACTAATCCTCCTGTTCTGACCCGAACCCGAACCCTCCTAACCCGAACCCTCCTAATCAAGGTATCTCAAGAGTATATGCGTAGATATGTGACTGGAAATCAGAATTAGCGGATAGGAATTTCGACCCCCCCGGGAGTCGGGACTACCCGGGCCGGGCTATCTATTATTAAAGAGGTTAGAGGTGGGGGTGCTTGATATTACACAAAACGAGGGTGCTCGATAGTCTGTCACTGCGACCGGGCGTGGCGGACAAGCACGGGCCAGACTGAATTTGCACTGGGTACTGTAGTTCAAGACTCCACAAACGATTGTCACGTACGAGGAGGGATGAGATCGAGCTGTTTCGTGTATATTTGCTTTGCTGAGAGGTAGGTGTTCTGGTCGGTACTCGAGGATGCTTGTTGTGTTCGAGGTATTTTGCGGGCGTAGAAGCAATATTTGGTCAGAAAAGGCCACCAATGTGCTAATCACGCGAGACAGGGTGTTGATGAAGGGTATGCGGTGCTCAAGCAAAATTGACAAGCAATCCGGTGCAAACGTTTGCGCAATATGCAAGGCTGTGCCGTGCGAGTTTGCCATAGCGTCCTGAGTGCGATCTACGATGGGATACTAGGACAGGTCTTGTTTGATCCTGATTGCTTGGCGATTCATACAGTATTGCCTGTGCTGTCATGCAATAGTAGCCTCACGTTCCTGATTCCTGACCTTGATCTACAGTACCCGTTCATAAGTTCCCGAGGTCATGAGGTTTTACACCCAAAATGACCAAATATGACCTTATTTATAAACCCTACGTTTAAAAACAGCGGCTAAAACTTACTCTAAAAGTTCTTAGGATTATAAATAATAACTAGAACTACCTTTTCTAAATAGATAGATGTTTTAAAAAAAACTTAGAGCTCTCTATAGATAGTAATAAACTCGAGATAGTGAAAACTTACTATTTTCTCGCATTTTATATGGAAAAAATCGACTATTTTAATCTTATCCGATTTTAAAATACTTCTATACCCACTCAAAACTCTATTTTAGAATTCTAAGTAGAAGTATCACCTTAGTTATAAATTATAATTTTTATAATTTTTAGAGTAAGTTTTAGCCGCTGTTTTTAAATGCAGGGCTTATAATATAAGTAAGGTCATTTTTGGTGTAAAAAGGCATAGACGCGGGAACTGATGGACAAGTACTGTACAATGCTCACGTGTATCTCTTTGAACAGTCGTTACGATTTCCTGGACATTGATTGAAACGATATAGGAGAGCGCACAGCTCTGTTCAAGCTGCTTCCTGTCACATGTCTTAGTGTGATGACTTGCGTGTATGCATGGCTGTCGCGCACAGCTGCGCCGCGCCGATATCAATCGCCCATGTCGTGATATCGTTCGTGCGCTTGCATTGCAAAGGCCGGCATCATCGCTCCGCAGATAGGACATGCAAGACTAGATATCGTGTCTTCGTCTGATACCCATCCTGTGTCTTCAATGCTTTTACGCATGTCAGTATTACTATCATGTATGGTGCTTTGAGAGGACAGGAGAATGCAGTCTTCGGAGCCGCGTAGGCCAGATTGCTGATCAGTAGTTGCAGTCGACATTTTTCGCTGTGGCGAAGTCACATTAATAGTCAACGAACCATGACTACCAGGAGAAGCTCCAACTTCGGTAGGGTGTCGCATGCTGTAATTGCCTGGTGATGGTTGTGGCGAATCCCTATTGTCTCCCGGCCCATCTGTGTCTTTGAGTCTCCACTGGCGGAGAACTGTATCTTGTTGCTTGAACATCTTGGAGATATCTCTTCCAGCAGCGTCTTTAGTGTTTCCAGCGGCTTCAACAATATCAGTGACTGCTATATTGATGAGACTCAAATTCCACCCACTTTTCTCTGGATGAAGTCTTCGAAACAGTGGTATCAAAGCCTCTGCAACCAGTCGCTCAGCAGTCACGTCACTCCTTTCGTTGTTATTGAAGACGAAATTTGGAAGAGGCTGCGAACGTGAGATACGTGCGAAGCTACGATTGCGAGAACCATCTGGATTTTGTGGTGGTCTCGGTCGCGTGGTAAGGCGGAGGCTTTTGGGGAAAGCTATCCACCTTTTCGGCGCGGGTATCTCCATTAACTCGCTTTCCGGATAAATGCCAGTCTCATCTTCCATGAGATCGATATGCATCCTATCTAATAGACTTACTGAGAGCATTCTCAGCTCTTCCAAAACCTGTGAGTATGTGTCTAGGCGGAGGTAACTATCCTCTAATGAGATCTGCCGTGGAACGTCCCTTGCTTGACTGATGTCAGACTCATCGATGCCGTTGACGAGGTTCCAAACCTTGATACCAATGCCCTTGGGAGCACCAGGACCGCTGAGAAGGTTCTCCAGAAGTTCAGGACACATGTTTGGGTAAGTCCGCACATCCTTTACGGATACGTGTGCTTTTGTATCTCCGTAGACAAGCCCATTGTTGAGATCAGCAGGCCTTCCAAGAACGAGATGTCGTAATTTCTGGGCCAGTTTGAAACCGATTCCTGGTATTTTGCCGACCTCATGGCCATCGATGAAGGAAGTGACCGAATTTTCGTCGTTACCTTCCGAAGTGTATGGAGGGATGAGAGTAGTCTGACTTTTTGGTTTGTGCAGATTTCCTACTAGCTTGGCGAGAAGCTTGGACGTGGATATCCCTACCGTAGAGGTGTAATTGTGCCTCTCTTCCAGTTGTAGACGTAGGAATTGCGCCAAGTGAGACCCCAGCACAAGCCGCAACCGGAGAGCCTCGTCTGGATTTGAGTAGTGATTTGGATTGGGTGATGAGATCCCCCGGCTTTCAATCCCATGCGTGTGTCCCGTGACACTGGTTGCATCAAAGTTGAATCCCGCAGTGGGGTCCGACCTATCAAGGCAGAAGAAAGAGTTTTGTAGATGCTGCGAATTTAGGAGATCGACATTGAAACGTATCAAGTCTGTGACGTCCAGAAACACCTGAAGTTGCTCAGTCAGTCCGAGCTTGCAGCGGAAATTGTAAATGGCATGTAATCACCCGTCCATAACATGGACGGTGTCACGAATGTGTGGAGGCAGCAGCAGCCGCGCTATCAAAACGACATACCTCGTCGAAGCCCAGCCTCTCCACTTTGCCATTCCACGAAAAGGACCGGAGGAAGTTGTACAGAGTTTTAGACGCATTGCGGAAGCGGGTCAGGTCTTCTCCTAGCACAATGATAACATCAGGACAGGTCCTTTTAGCATCAGTGACGAGTTGAAGCTTGTGTAGGCCCTGAGTAGTAGATAGATCAGCAAAAGCACTGTGTGTTTGTTGTGTCGGACAGTAATTAGAAGTGGAGGTGGAGGTACCCTGCGTCTTGCTTCATAGTTACACGTGACTATGATTTGTTTCTGTTGCACGGCAAGTGGTAGTGATCTGAGAGCAGGATTTTCGGCCTCGAAGACGGAAGCGTAGAAGCAATCCTGAAGGACGATAAAGTCAGATTGAATCTAGAGGCAGGATTTGGGCATGGGAGCCAACATACATAATCCTATGGTGCAGATACGATGGTTAGCAGGAAGTCACCCGATGAAATCCCAAAGGAGCCAAATATGCAGAGAGAGGCCAAAAGGCTTTTGGGGGCAGCAAGGCACGAATCAGAGCAGAGCGGACATGACAGACATACAAAGTGGAGGATGACGGACGAATCGTATGGACGAGTTGGTAGCCTTGCCAAAGGGACTTCCATGTGTGCATGCTGCGCGTTACCAGGCTCGGCTTGGGGAGTGTTGGAAGGCGTGTTGCGTATGTGGAGCAGAGACGGCTGGAGTCCTAAGAGTTCTTTTGATTTCTGCTATCAAACATGTATCGAGGCAAGAATCCCTGAAAGCTCGTAATCGTATCCTGGAGGACCCAGGGTCAGGCTGACTAGCACGGGGTTTGATGAATGGGGGCCGATTGGCCGGTTGTAGAGTACAGTAAGATGCTCAGACGGGTGACGGCTGAGTAAAGAAGATCACCACGATGGAAGGCGACGTTGAGTGTTTGAAGTTCGCTCGTCATGACGGTTTTGATGGTTGTGGTGCCGTTGGTATCGCCGTCAAAGATCGAGGACAGGCGCTTCAGGGAACAGTGGGAGTCAAGGAGAATGGGCGAGGAGTGGAGAGGAAGTGGTCTTGGCTATGGCAAAAATAAAAATAGAACAATGAAAATAGAAAAGAGGTTTGTGGCAGCGGTGAAACGGGGGGCTCCATAGGCTCCATAGGCTCTATAGAGGAGGATTTTTGTTTCGGAGAGGGGGGGGGGAGGGGGTAGGGTAGGAGTAGGAGTTGGGAGTGGATGGAGGTGGCTGGCTGGTCTGGCTGGTCTGGCTGCCACTCCAGCTACCTATAGAGCCAACTTGCACCATCATCGGGGGCCTGAGCAGCCAGTCTACCGCCAGTCTACAGCCCACCCGGCCGCCTCTCCCCCCCCAAAAGCCGCAACAAAAAAGCGCTTGCGACGCGTACTGTATCCAGCGCCCTATTTGCCTCTTGTTTTGCTGCTCCACACCCTCCCCCCCCCCAAACCCCTCAAAACCTGCGATGCACACGCCGCCTGCACATCTCGAGGGTGACGCTCGACCTTGCCACAGATACAGATGCGAATGGCCACTCAATTACCGAGTCATCTCCAGCGTCCCGTGCGTGTTTTGTTCGTGTGTACGTATACATGGTAATTATCTAGGCAGTAGTAGCAGTGTAGACAGTGTCGTGTGTTAATTAGTGTGTAATAAATAGTGAATAGGTAGAGAGAGGTGTGTGCGGAGTGGGCACTGGGTGGAAGGTCACTCCAGGGCCAGTGGTTGCGCACGTCCCTTCCTCCCAATGAAATCTAATAGGCGCTTTTTCGCTCTCTTCTCCCGCCTACCTACCATGGAAGGCGCGCTCGCTCCTCATTATTCATGCATGTTCCAGGTTAAAAGTAAACCTTCCCGCCCGCTATTAATGTCTATCCTCTTGTCGATATCATAGCCTTCCCTTTCCCTTCCCACCCTTCTTTATAATAGTCGTCTGTTCTGCCTACAGCCTCCGTCACTTCGCTGCTCTCATGCTTTAATAATAGCACCTCCGCTTTGCCAATACCTCCCCAAGCCTCACAGCTGCGTGTCATCTCTGAGACATCTGCGACTAGCCACGCTGCTCAGTCAAAGACATCTTGTTACCTGTGCCAGACAAATCAACATCATGCTGGCCATATCTACCTCGCTTCCTCCTCACATGGCGAAGCCATCAGACACTACTTCGTCTCGTGATTCACGACTTCCCTCCTCCACCATGTCTTCCTCTCTGGCCATATTACCTTCCGCTCCAGTTCCATCTTCTCTTTCTCTTCATCAACACTCTCCAACCACTGCGAGAAGACCAAAGCTTTCGCTCAACACCGCATCAGCATCACAGACCAGATCGTTTGGAAAGGGTGCAAGTCTACGCCTGGAAACTCTCTCGGCAGTATCGCCAACGGCCCGTAATACCTTCTCAAACGCCTACGACGCACCCACCCAGACACAAGGACGTCCTTCACTGAAGCTGAACACGTCCAATGACAACTCAGAAGTCGCCCAGGATTCCTTTAATAAATCCACTCCACGATACGATTCCGCGACAGCCTCATCTGCATCTTCGACAGAGTCTCTCACCACACCTCCACCGTACAAACTCTCACACCACATCACATCTATTCTTAGCAACAGCCCATATCCACAGATTCGACCTAGGAAAATGACGACTCGGCCTTTCTTCCCCCCTATCAAAAGGGTATCGTTCAAAGAGCCTCTTGTAGAAGAGATCACAAACACACTCTACACGGCAAAGCATTCAGACCTCGACACGTCTATTGCGTCTATCATCCCAGAGCCGCCCAAGACGCCTAAGGTGAACACGAACTGCGAACTCGAGATTCACACCTCCAGCAATATCACCGATACCTCTTCTGAACCACCAGCCAGATCACCTTCACCGACTCTTTCAGTCCGTAGCAATGACTCCACGCAGTCCTCGCCCATGATACCCTCAAAACGCGATTCTTCGGATTCAGAGAGCGAAGACTCCTGTCCCGAGACTCCGATCGCTGGCCGTCGTAAACGCAATCGGCTATGGAGGTGGACCCTGGCACCACACACTAAGTCTGAATCTGAATCGGAATCGTCATACTCCACTTCGTCCTCAACTTCAGCTGAAACAAGCCCCAGCGATAGCGATAGTGGCTAGGCTACCCTGGACGTCACATTTCCGACACGAGTCGATCTTATTTACAGTCTGACCACATCAGCAATCTACAACAACCATATGCATGAGCGAATTTGGCGTCACATCATCGGTAGCATTTCGGCGGGACTTGGCATTGAGCATTTTGCAACGGCGTACTACCTAATTTCATGGGATTTCTATGATACCACGCCTTCGTAGGGCATCTAGGGAGGCAAGCACATAACTGTGTTGAACTGTTCTGAGGAGCAGTGGGTGAGGGGTTCATCTAGTGGTTTACTTGTCTCGAGGACAGAATTCACTAGTCTATAATATACGTTATTGTGTGATGCAAAGGACATCTCATAGCGTGCCATTTTACCACCTGCATTTGAACCGCGTTCCTTTGAAGATCTACAGGTCCATGCTGTCACGACCGATTTGCAGTCAAAGCAGCCGGGATTTAGGAGTGCCGCTCTAACCCCGTCCACGCTTATCCATAACGGGCAAATCAATAAATGTTGACAAGGGGGGATGAGCAAAACTAGCGCTTGTGGCGGCCGCCAGAAGAACCGACAGACCGACCGAAACTACGCCAGAACCACCTACGGCTGTCGCTCCCTCACTCGGTCTTCCTTAGCGTCTGGGCATCTGTACTGGCATCTAGGCCACGGTCGCCTTACGGACGTAAATATCCTCACCTCTCACTCTTAAGGCATCAAGGCACGAGCTGTACCCACACCCGCCCCGCCCCGGGCGCCGGCGCGCTTGTTATAGTGTCCGTCATCCTGCTAGAATGATACATCGCGCAACGTGAATCTGTATACTCCATGATACTGGCTGACGCAGCATTCGTTCCTTTGCATTTGCCACTTCTACGTTCTCACGCTTATTATGCTAATAATAATAGTACTCGGGCACCGCTCATGCGCTCATCTATGTACCATGCAACGATCGCCGCGAACACCATATACACACATCCATTCCGTAGATGAGCGGGGGGGGAAGGAGATGTTGTTTCGTCGTCGTCGTCGTCATCACCCTACTCTCCCCCTCTCTCTCTAGAAAGAACATAGATCTGTGCACTCTTCCCTTCCCCCCTCCTCTCCTCATCCCCTCCTCACCTTCACCTAAGTCCTATCCCATAGCACGGCCGCGATGACATCGTTCAAGCGGGGTTGGTTCGGTCGGTCGGTCGTTCGTTCGTCCGTTCGTCATGGGTTCTGGTGTAGTCTGGTCTGGTCTGGGAACTGGTCGTTTGTCTGACGCTGGCTGTGACGGCATGAATATGGCTCATGGTCAAGCGTCAGCGTGCATGTGTGCATGTGTCTGTGTGTTTGTGTGTGTGTGCGTGTGTGCGGGGAGCGGTGGGTTTGTGAGCTTATCTTATCACATACCGTGATCGGCCGGAGCCGGGCTGGGTAGGGATGGATGGATGGATGGGTGATGGATGATGGAGTGAGTGAAGGAGGGGAAGGATTCTTGTGTGTGTGTGTGTGTGCTGAGAGAGGTGTTTAGGTAGGTACTTTTTGTTTGGAAGCATGCTACGTTGCTGTGTTGATGTGTGTACCTGTCTGTATGTATCAGTGTACCTACCTAGTACCTACCCACCTAGTACCTACATACCTAGACACCCGTGACATTCATCCACCCTTCAATCTGTCACGTCGTACGTCATACCTATTCTATTCTCGTCACCCCGCCTTCCCTCCTTCCTCATCCATAGACCCATAGACCCATGATCCAAACCGAGCAGGCAGACTCAATGTTTCGCCACTTTTCTCATCGTCAAATCCTCTGTATGCATGTCACTGGACCCTGGACGCACACACACACACACACACACACACACACACACACACACACACACACACACACACACACACACACACACACACACACACACACACACACACACAC